>NC_028450.1:1571678-1871678 GCF_000263155.2 Setaria italica | reverse complement strand
TAACGCTCACTTCGCACCAAAGCCTCCCATGAAGAAAGATCCACCACTTGATAAGGTTAAATTTTGGGCTTTAATTAGACGCATGGAGTTGGAGAAAAAGAAAAAGTCAGAGAAACCACCGCTATATGACTACGACCGCACTATAACAAAGGCTTTTCAGAAGAAGAAGAAAAGTGGATCATGTATTCCACAAATCGGAACCCAATCTAACCAATCGATTGCCTTGCTTCAGGTGCTTTCGGAGTTTGATAAGAACCTGTTTCTATTTGCCAAAGATACAAATCTCACTGCAGCTCAACTTCGAGGGGAGGATCACATCCCAAAGCACCCTGGGGCTGGTAAATAGAAATTTGAGTTAGGGAAAGAGCTTGTGTGGTCGCAGTTGGTGGACCGTCTTCCAATGAAGCTATACAAATTGCACCAATGGTACATAGAGGCTTCAGCCACCAAATTACTTATGCTAGAAGTTCGGATTGGAGATCAGCATTATTTCCGTGGTGATGCCATTATAAATGTGCCACTTGAGGAACTTTATTTCCTTTACAATCAAATTCACTTAACAAATCACTCATCAGTTCCTGGGTTCTATAAGTGTTTAATTTGCTCTAACTTCAAAATCCCCGGTCTAGTCATTGTGCGATGTCTTATCTCCTATTCTATTTTGTATCATGCAGGATAGAGATTCAAGCTTGTCGGAGGATAGGATTGTATGACATCGACTTCATGAACCTGGATGTTATAAATAAGGCAAATGTAAGAGATAAACCAAATCAGACCTTGAAGAATATATATAATTCTTGAATAAGCAACATTACAAGAAGTACATACTTCTGTCGTACAACTTCAAGTGAGCGTGTTTCCCATCTCTTTTATTTTTTGAACTAGCAGTTAAAAATAAGACTAAATAGCTTTTCACTGGATACTCCTTGTTATCGTGGTTGATCGAAGCATGGTCTATATTCTGGATTCTCTTAGGAGACCAAGAAATGAATACACCGACCTCATAGACATGCTTAACAGAGCATGGGCTCGCTTCCGTCAACATCACTCAGGTGAATTCAAGGAGCAACTTCATATCCACTCTGAATTTCAGGTACGTATTGAATTTGCACATCTCGTATCACTTCCTTAAACACAACAAATACTTCATAACTTCTTTTACCATATATATAGTGTTTGAGACAGAATCTAGGGAATAATTTATGCGGATACTACGTATGTGAGTTCATTAATGACTTTGTACGTCCCAAGCATATAACTGACCATGAATTCAGAGTACGTATACAAATTTCTTAACAATAAATTAGTTCTAATTGTGTAGATCCGTTGATCTAATATAATAACCTTTGCTAATGACATAGATTAGGCACATGAAGGAAGAACTCCTCGAGATGGAAAAAATCAGGAAATTCAAGAACAACTTAGTGGATTTCTTCTTGACGAGATAGTAAATCTAGTGGGAGAGTCCCATAATGATGGATCAAATCTGCATCACCGTCAGGACTCGGGTTCAAAATAGTTGATCCAAAATGTTGAACTTAGGGAGTTGAAGTTGGATCCGGTTCTGAAGGTGCTTTCCCAACTGTGCGGAATATGGAAAAGAAGAGTTGCAGAGCTAAGACACGATTACGACCTAGAAAGCCATGAGCATCGGTCAGAAATTTGGGACACAACAATGACATCATGGTGGTGCTGTCATGTCATAGCCACAAAATTCAATCCCAGTCCAATCATCATGTTGAGTATCACCCTAATGCGGCCACAGAGTCATGTTGATCAACACTAGCGACAATGAGAAGTAGAGAGATGGTGATATCTTGATGTGTGGCATTGTGATCAGTGGACCACCGAGAACAGAAAATTTTAGGAGTGAAGAAAGGATAGATGATGCAGTAACAAGGAGTGCCGACATGATTCAGAACAAAGCAATTTGAAAATTGATGCAATTTGGAAATTGATGTTTTACAAATATGTCCGTCCACAGCAAGTTGTAGGTACTGTTTGGCAAGAGGAAATGACCTGCACAGTCAAGGGTGTGTCTTCAATGAACACGGTATGGCGAACAAAAATCCTTGCGAGCAGAAGCAAGACAAAGGGGAGAGGCATAAATGAGAAGGTTAGGCCTCGGCAAGCTTGACTTCTTGACCCCACGCTCGGTTCGTGCTGAGAAAAGTGTGCAGCAACCATAAGACAATATGGAAGCATGCATAGGACTATAGCAACCCGAGATCGGTGGAGGAAAAAAGAGAATATTATTGCTTCTGACTGGTATACATTGAACCCCTTACCTAGATTTTCTTTTAAAAATCAAATGTTAATTTATTATGCACAGTAACTAAAACTCTCAAGCGCAATCATCATTTTTTTTAAAATATATTCATATTGAAATGTGTTAATATATTGAGAAAATATATAAAAATATGTATCTATTCTTTGGCCACAAAATATGACTTTTGAGAAAAAAGTGTAGATGATGCATTGGTCTAGGTTATCAAGATAATAATGACATTTATACCACCAAATAAAACTATTTGCATCCATTTTAAAATAAAAACTAAAGACCAACAAAACACTAGCTACCGTGCAATTTACGCGAGCCACCCTGCTAGTTTGGATATACCCCAAAACTAGTCCTTAATAGAAACCACGGCGCGGCTTTGCGATGCCAATGTTTGAGAGGAGCCAGTGTTTAATTGTTGGTTCGCTATGGGGTATATTTGCATTGTGTTTTTAGTGTCAAATTTAATATATTGGTATTGGAGCATTGTCCCGTCAGAGGAAATAGTTTCTGGCAAGTTGCTAGAAACTGGGGCGCGGTGTTGGCGGTGTTGGTGCGCTAGCTTGGGCTGATCCGGTGGATGACCTATGAGTAGTATTAGCGTAGCCCATGTATGGAGGTGGAGATGATTACACAATTGACGTGGAGATGGGGATTAAGTGGATCGAGAAAGCGATGATGGAGCCGTGGAGACTGTAGTTGCAGGTTGGCAATTTTGTAAATGAAATTTAGGTTCTAACTGTAGAGAATACAAGAGGTAGCTAAGACTTGACAATAGTTTTGCTAGTCTATGTAATCTTTGCAACATCGATAAAACAATTGTAGAAGAAATCCTTGTTGACGTTTTGGATCCTGAAGTTTATATTTTGATTCATTAACAGCAGAGATATGAACGTTTCTCAACATATGTTGAATTGAATGAGGAGGAGGTATTCGAAGCGGTGATGAAATTCGAGCATTGCATATATATGCAATTCATGCTATTGGATGAAAACAAAAGTACAGGTTGGAAAGTTTTTGACAGCTTTTATAATGATCGGCAGGAGGAGAACAGGTGCGTGTTTGTATAAAATTCAAATTTGAAACGCACCCGAGCTTCTAAACTACTTATCATTCATTGGATATTTGCAACTATTTTACATTTTTTTAGAATTAACTAAGGATAAATTATATTAATTGACTGAAGACTTTAATTAAAAAGGGAAGGTAGAGCAATGGTCAGGTTTTGAGGAGCTATGTAATCTGAATTTTTTTTCCAATATTTGACCTTAGATCTACATAAAAGCGCTTCGGATTTGAAAAATTGGTGTATGAAAATGTTGTACATTTTTAAATTTTGAATAACTTTCGTATTCAACACCTTTTGATTTGAATGTGTTTTAGTGTTTGAATTGTAGAGGCAACCAATAATCGATGTAATGGATTGCAGGCTGATTTTGGTATAGTTTGAGGGTTTTTCAGATAAATGGTATTTCTATAAAGCTCGAGGGGGTTTTTATAAAATTGCCTAAGAGGTGGCTGGACTACGGATTGATTTCTATAAAGTCCAAGGGGTTTTTGAAACAATGCCAGAGAGGTGGGTTGGACTCCGAGTTAATTCTAACAAAATCCGAGGGGTTTTTTACAAAATTACCTTGCCTATTGGATAATCCGAGCCGTCCATGCGCGATCCGATAGCCGAGGTTTTGCGAGTGACGTGGTTCGTTCTCAGCCCGAGAAGTTCACCGATTCTAAGTCTGTAGAGATTAGGGCACAAACCAAACAACAAAAAAATATCCACCACTCATAACCCTCTTGCTGCCATCCTATGTCTGCCTTTCCATTGCCTGAAATAATTAATTTTGTACTTTTTGGTGCAATATATTTGATGTTTGAATTCATGTTATTGAAATTTATCTCATAAATTCATTAGGTATCCATGCATAGTGGCCTCTTCAGAATGCATGATTGAGATGCCCTAGCATTACGAATCCTATTGAAATTCAAATGAAGCTTTTGTATGTAGTAAAGGAAAAATACGGGAATTTTAAGTGAGGACGATATATAGACGAGAAGAAACTAAAGGAAAATTTCCATGAGGTCCAAAAATGTATTATTCTATATTTCCTTGAAATGCTAGGATTCAAATGAGCTCCAAACTCCTAAGCACTCAAGAATTTTACAGGAATTTCGTACAATTTATTCCTTTGTTCCAAAGTGTCGTAAAACAGATTGCTATGCACAAAATAAACTCCTTTAGTTTGCATGTGCTCCAAAGGGGGCCTAAATAAGCTATCGTTTATGCATGACTTTGTATACATAGGTCGTCGGACCGACGGACATGCTGCAGAAAACCAGGGAACGAAGGCAGGCTATGCATTGCTGATTTGCTGTAGCCTGTAGGCACGTAGACGCGTAGATGGGTAGATGTGCATTTCGAATGAAATAAATACAGAGCCATGCATGTCATGAAGCGAGCAAGAGCAACCCACGCATTTTTTGTCCCTTTTAGCTAGCAGCTGTTCGGACAAGCCTTTCAGAGGGACGGGAGCAGGCAGAGGTCAACCACTAACGCTTTGTTTTTCTGTCACGGATTGGCAGCTCAGATCCACACGACAAGGGGGTCAGTGTCCCAAACCGAGAAAACAAAAGAAAAACAGAGCGAGAAATGCTTTTGGAATCGAGCCAGATTGGCAGATTGGGTCACATGATCGATCGAGCCAGCTACTACTAGCTCAGCTTGCTTGCCTCGCTCGCTCGTGCGTGCAGATGCAGCCTAGCTAAAACAAAACCTAAAAGATCTCACTGCTGCAATGTAAAGTGTGCCTGCACCATTTAGCTCATGAACTTTGTTAAAAGCAAAGCTCTTTCCTTTAGCTACTAAGTTTCTCGTTCTGTGATTAATGTACTTTAGCCTCCGTGGTTTCTCTGACTGCTTTTGTCCCTCTCTGTGTGTATATATACGTGTGACCCTTGCTTTGGTACATCCTAACCAAACACAAGGAAGGAGTCCACGCACTAATGCACACATCATTTCCTGCTACACCGTTCAAAACCAGTCAATGTAGAAGGACAAGGCCTGTCCAACTCCCCCTTATTTTATTCCAACATCACTAGCTTGCTTATGCTTTGCCCTTACCTCTACCTTCATATCATTGCTGCCCTTCTCGCTACTTCTTCCTTCCCTCCTTTCCTGCTCCTACCTGCACACATACTATTCTCGCGATCGGATCCAGCTATGGCGGGATAGAGAGAGATCCATGGTAGAACAGTACAAGATGGTAGCTAGAGAAGAGCAAGTGATGAAAGAGATCAAGGATAAGGGAGTACTAGTAGAGATCCTTGAGGATGATGAGGAGAGATCGATCGATAACAAGCTGCTAGATCTCAATGAGGGTCTCGATGTAGAGAGCGAGGAAGGGGAAGTAGGCGATGATGAGGAAGATGAAGGTGAAGAAGGCGACGAAGGCGGTAGCACCATCGATGTTGGTGGGAGTGGGAGCTCAAGCAACAATAGCAGCACCAACAACAATTCAGAGAGCAAGAAGGGAGACACCAAGGGAGGCAGCAAGTCAGAGGGGAGCGGTGAGCAGAGGGTTCCAACGGTGCGGCAGTACAACCGGTCGAAGCTGCCCCGTCTCCGGTGGACGCCTGATCTTCACATGGCCTTCGTCCATGCCGTCGAGAGGCTTGGTGGGCAAGAGAGTAAGTACTTGATCATATGGCTCATATGGAAGGCCATGATTTGTTGCAATTAATTAGAGGATGGACGATTTTCTTTACCAATTCCTCCAATTTCATTAACTGTTGTGTTGTCACTTAAACTAATTTTGCTTATTCACACAGGAGCAACCCCTAAGCTGGTACTTCAGATGATGAATGTTAGGGGACTCAGCATTGCTCATGTAAAAAGCCACCTGCAGGTGAACCATTCTTTCCGTGTAGAATCGGTAGATCTACATCTGCTGCTGCGTGATTACACTCTAGTAGCATGTTGCCAATTTCGTGATGTGAACACTACTCTTTCTGATGAACCATTAATTTCTTTTCAGATGTACAGAAGCAAGAAGCTAGACCAAGATGGTCGCCCGAGGGGAGCTATTTCCTCAGGTTTTCCGTTTTCACATCGTTCACAAAATTCTCATGATCTGCATGTAGATTTCTATCCCTCCTCTAGCTAATTAAGAGCTTCTTTTCTCATGCATCCAAGTGCTGTTGATGCGGTGCAGTGTATTCCCCAGTGGATTTCCATTTCATGAGAGGCGATCGGCGCTTCCAAGAAATGTCATTCTTCCAAAGAGCGGCCGTGCTCTCCTCTTCCAAGCTGGAGCACGGCAGCTTCTTCGCGTCGAGGAACTGCAGCGCCCCGGAGCTCAGCCGGCTCTATGGACTTCTCCAGCATCGGCCTACTCCGCAAACATTCGATTTCAGAAACTCCAGGTAAATAAAGTTTCCTTATACAGAGCTCGTCCAGTCGTCCTAGCTTAGAGTATCTGCTAAGGAAACCCTAATTCCGGATGTTCCTCTTCTCCGGCCAGGAATCATGAATGGGCGTCGAGCCATAGAGAAGCCATGATCTCCAGGAAGGACGTCACACCGCCGTCGACTGCACCGCATCAGACGCACCCACTTGCAGGTTCCGCGTTGCTGAGGAGCGAGAGGCGGTGGTGGCCTTTCACTGACGCCGGCGCTGCTGCCGCCACCGGTGAGCGGAGGGCAGAGACAGGAAGGGAGGCAGACTTCGCCAATTCCATCGGAAGCAGCTCTCGGCCTCACCTGTGCGCCACGGCCGTGTCCGGCGATCCCCGTCTTCCGTTCAGATGGCGACCAGCAGGGGGAAGCGGCAGAGACGTCGTCGGCTACCCCGGCAACAACGCCAAGATCACAACGAGATCGTCGGATCCTGTCGTGATCGACGAAGC
Organism: Setaria italica; assembly: GCF_000263155.2. Classification (NCBI taxonomy): domain Eukaryota; kingdom Viridiplantae; phylum Streptophyta; class Magnoliopsida; order Poales; family Poaceae; genus Setaria; species Setaria italica. The sequence goes on along the minus strand of NC_028450.1, from coordinate 1,864,499 downwards.
CCTAGATCCCCAGCAGCTCGAGGTACAGACCCACCGTACATAAACCCGGCCTTCACACTGTATCAGTCATCTCTGACGCCAAATTGTGTGTACGATCATTTCAGCGGCAGAGGGACTCTGCCATGCCAGCCTACAACGACGAGGCGTGCCGCAAGCGGTCGTTGCCGGCGGAGACCCAAGACGAGACTTCGGACCTTCAGCTCAGCTTGTCCCCCACCACGGTGATGGAGGCCAAGAAGAGAAAGACCACTGCACTAAGCGGTGAGCAGGAGATCATGGACACCAGAGAGCTCTCCATCTCACTCTCACTGTCGCCACCCGCTGCAGCTTCCATGCAGAAGCGGCAGCAAGAAAAGACAAGGCGAAGCAACGACAGCAGAAGCAGCGGGGAAGCCGTTCTTGGGCAGAGTACTTTGGATCTGACCATGTCGATCAGGGCATTGGAGTGAGATCTTTCAAGTACTTTGTCCCAAGGCCTTCCAAAAAACGCACACTGGACCATGCAATAAACATATCGTTAATTTAACCTTATTGTCTCCAGTACATAGGTATATCATATGTGCATGTCATGCTTGGTTGTTGTTTCTAGGAAGACTACTGCCTCTCTATATTTGGCCCTTTGTGACTATGCAAGTATGCATGGCCACATGATCGATCGCTAGCTTTGTTCTTTTGTGGCAGTGGCAGCATCTTTGGGAAACAAAACCCCAGCAAGGACTACAGCAGTTTTAATCGGTAGTACAAGTTGTTATTATGCATTTGGATGTTTGAATATGCATGACCGTGTGGACAATATTTCTTCTAACAAGATGGGTTCATAGATATAGAATCACCTTTATATATTTTTTGTACCTTTTTTAAATTTTGAATGGCTATAAGTTGGAGTTAGCACCGTCGTCGTCATCACTGTGTTCTTGTGAATTGGCATCTTGTTTGTGCCTCGTTTGTATGTGCATTCATTATTTCTGTGTTGTGATTCTTTTGGGAATATATGTATGATCACAACACAACTATTTTTTTGGTTTATTAATATAAGCATGGTAATCACAATAGCCAATGATTTTCTGCAAATTGTTTGAAATTGTGTTTTTCTTATCATTCGTACCACCATTGCTAATGATGAGGTGGGGTTGTTACATTATCGAGCTAGTCTATTTCTATTGTCAGCTTCTAAATTGAATTAGTTTGTGGACTGCTCATGCGTGCTTGTTGACGGCAGTTAGCATGTCAATTCATGAACCGCAAGCATACGGATCAGTTGTAGCTCTTCCCTTACAGTAATCCCCCAAGGTTTATCAATCCGTGGAACAAGTGGATTTACACGCTTAACTAAGTACTAATCTATATAACTGAAAGTTCTTTGTATATGATAAGATTGATCTAACAAAAGAACTATAGTGACTTAGATTAAAGCAAATAGAGAATATGAATGTAAATAAGATAGATAAAACACTTGTGCTAGGGATCTAGGATCACTTGTAGATGTAATCACCATGCATGAAAAAACTGGATCTAAGTGTTATTGTGAGTGGATGTGAACCATGCCCAGCACTTTCTCTTAGCTGCGTGCCTTCGACGTTGCTTTGACTTTTTTTTCCGTGGGTGCAACTGACTACTGTACGCATTTGACTTATTTGCTGGGCACGTGGTTTGAAGTGAGATATTAATGGGTGGGAACTTGAAACTTAAAGTTTGAAGTTTAATATACTAATATGTAATTTTGACATACGATCAGCATGATATGTCCAACTAAAAACAGAAGTGAGGATAAAAATATTATTACACAAATAACTAACAAATCAGTAATAATTAACTAAGTAACTCCAGAACTACTGAACCCTCAATTAAGAAACATCAACTATCTCATGAAGAACTGGAGCATCTGTTAATAATAAATATAGAATTATAGTAAGTTTTAGAAATGTTGTGATGTGGAAATGGAACTGTTAGAATTGTTGAATATAATAATAACTTTGACAAGATAATTGTTGAATAGTAGGAGGTTAAATTTCTAAAACTGTTTGACCTAATGGAGAAAAATTGTTGAACAATATGAGGTTGAGTTCAGAACAGTTGAACCTTTTTTGTGTAAAATTTTTGGACCTTCATATCTAGTGGTAATTAACAAATGTTGGAAACATTCATCATAAAAAGGTGAACATGTAGTAGAAATGTTGAAAACATTTACTAGTCCTGTAATGGTAACAAAATGTTAGAAAGATGCAGTTTTTCTATCATAACATTGAAAGTATAAAACATAGATAATCATTGATAGGAAACTTGTGACAAACCTAGAAACAAAAGGTAGAGAATAACATTTGAAATAAAGTAGCGTGTCGATGAACTTTTCATGAAATTTGTTGTACTTGTAAGAGACTGGCGCAATGGTAGCAAATCAACCTGTCATAAATAAAAAACTGGAGAAAGGATGCATTACATTTATGAATTGAAATTGCAGCGAAAGCCAATAGTAAATCTTATAGCTTATTGTAGCATTTGAAGTCATTATTATATTCAAACATTTTATGATCCAATACATTTAAAATATTAAATTATATAGTCAACATTTTAAATACTAAGATCAACATTTTTTAAACCAAGTTCAACGTTTTAATAAACTAGTTGAAACAACGTACTGAAAATTATTGAAGTAGTATACTTAAAATATCGAGTTAATTCATCCAAAGTGTTGACTTATTAACACCTTTTCAAACCTAGTTCAACATTTTAAATAAACTAGTTAAACATTTTATGAGAAAAATGTTGAATGGCACTCAAAATGTTGAAGTAGCATTCAAAATGTTGAGTTAGTTCATTCAACATTTTAAATAAACTAGTTCGACATAAAAAATGTGAAAATGTTGAAATAGCATACTTAAAATGTTGACTTAGTTCATCTAAAATGTTGACTTATCAACATTTTTTTGAATCAAGTTCAACATTTTAAATAAACTAGTTTAACATAAAAAAATGTGAAAATGTTGAAATCATATACTCAAATGTTGAGTTAGTTCATCCAAAATGTTGACTTATCAACATTTTCTCGAATCAAGTTCAACATTTTAAATAAAACCAGTTCAACATAAAAAAATGTGAAAATGTTGAAATCGCATACTCAAAATGTTAAGTTAAAATGTTAAGTTAGTTCATCCAAAATATTGACTTATCAACATTTTTTTCCAATCAAGATCAACATTTTAAATAAACTAATTCAACATTAACAATGTGAAAATGTTGAAATAGCATACTTAAAATGTTGGGTTAGTTCATCCAAAATGTTAAATTTTAAAAATTAATAAAATATATTCATATTGGATCTCATTATGTTAGATTAATTCTCAGAAACACACAGTGGTTTAAACGGTTTCGAAAAATAATTCACAGTTTAAGAGAAAAACATGTTTGAAGTTTGAAATCGAAAAAGAATCTTCCACCGACAGGGCCAACCTCTAAGTAACACGTGTATACTAGCCTCCCACAAAAGCTGCTACCCCTTTTCCAGCCTGGTGCATGCGCGTCCTATGCTATCAGTTGAGGAGGGGAAAGTAGACATATCCAACGGTTTTGAAGGGCTACACGAACCCTAAAGATTGGAAAAAAAATCTTCCGGAAGATGGATAGGATTTCCGACTCCAGAATTTCTCCTACTGGGCTCTTGTGATGGGGCCCAATAGGAAGTTTCCCCCCAAACTTCTTTTTTTTTTTGTCCGTCCCATGTGAGAAGTCGGCCCAGTGTTGTTCTCAAGTCAACTCTCTGGCCTATCATAACCGCCGGGCTCGAAACTCGTACGCCGCAGGCCCATCTAGCCGACTGGCCCCCACCGGCAGCCTCCCCTCCTCCGGTGTCCGGCTCCTTCGCCATTCGCCCGTTCCAATCCCCGCCGGAGGCAAGTCGCTCTCGCATCTCGCGCGCCTCGTGAACCAATCCCTAACCACGATTAAAAGCAAGCAGCGCCGCCCACTCCCCCACCTGCGCTAATTAATCACATCACGAGATCCCCTTCTCCACCCTCCTTCGGCTCAATCGCACGCCTTCGCCTCGCTCCCACCGCCACCACGCCCACCCGCCTCGCCCGCGACGCGCCCACGAACCGCGGCGCCGGACTTGGGTTTCGCTTCGCGCGGCCGTGCGCCTGGGGATCCCGCGGCGAGCCTCCGCCGCCCGCGCCATAGGTCTGTTCCTCCATCCGCTCTGTTCCCTCCGAATGCGGCCGTTGCTGCGGGCTCGATCGATGGGCGGGCGTGCTCCGTGGCGGGTGCGGGATTCGGTGGGTCAATCGGTTTCGATTCCGAGGTGACGTGGGGAGCGGGGGAAATGGTGGTAGCGTCCTAGCGGGCAATGCTGTGTTCACCTTTTTGGTCAACGCCGCGAGGGTTTGACTTTGCGTGCATTCGTCATTCGATGCGGGGAGCTCCAATGGAGTGAGGGTGGCTGCGCTGGATGGTTGCGGGGGAGGTCAACCGAGGCTGCTGACTTGTGAGAGGGCACCAACCCTCGTTGGTTTGAAAGGATTAGGGGTTTTAGGTCGCGGCATTGGCAGTATGACCTCGTTGGCTGTTGCTGAGTTTAGACTCTAGATAGAGTAGCCGTAGGGAAGCTTGCCTGGTTAACTGCTCTATTACAGATTGCCCGGAGACCTGTGCTTGCCTCCCTACACTGTGTTTAGCATGGTGCAGTTTAAATTGTAGTTACAGTGATAACTGGCTCAGAGTTGACCATGGACTTAGTTTTGTGTCCCAGCGTCCGTACTAGTTCTCCAAAACCTGGATGGGTGTACAGGTTAGTCAAACATGGGGTTAGGTTGATGTGATCAAACATTCACACCTGGTTACCTTGGCTGTAACATCACCCCTCCCCTTTCTCTCTCTTGCGGAACCTAAGTTAGTTGTGGAGCTTGATAGTGATTGGTGTGTGGATTTTGATAATGGTTGGCTTTATAATCTCTGGTGGAAGCGACATTGGGAACTTTAGAATTTAGGTGTGCTGCAGATACGAGGCTACAGTTAATTGGTCAACATGTCAAATTCTGAAGTATGGCAACAATTTTGCATTATCCTATTCGAGGTTTGATTTGAATGAGAACACAAAGTCCTGAAATGTTGTATCTAGCGTGCATACTTTATTCTCTGTTACTTGGATGCCATGAGTCTATGACTTGTGAATTCCTGATGTTTTAATGGACAAATTTTGGTGAAGTGATTGTTCTCTCTAAATATATCTGTATAATCAACACATCTGTGAAGTCTGAACCTTTGCAGAGTATGTTTCTAGTTCTGCTCCTATGTGAAAAGAAAATTTAGAGGAGTACCAAATGTATCTGTGTTTCAATTGTACTGACTAAACATGCGATAAGCTTTCAGTACCATGAAAAACAATTTCTATTGACATAGCTTTTACATTAATTGGGATAGACAAAAAGAATGTATCAGTTGTTCCATGTGAAAAACACTCATGGAAATTGGTCTAAGGGAATATTGGTAACTTTGAAGTTTGAAAATAAGTATGGGACTTTGGGGTTGTTTACATGATAATGCAAATATTGATTCTTTGGTGCAAAGTCCTTCAGTTGTATCAACAAGAATAGATTAATGCTACCATATTGCCTCTGCTTTGCAGCGGCTATGAATAATTTCTTTTGAATGGCGCCATAAAAGTGCATGCATATGGACTACCAAACTTCCACCATTTCAGCCGAATCATGTCTAACAAAACATCCATTGACGAACCTGATTTAAATTCCTTTGAGGTTTGATCTGATGAAACTGTAGTTGTGCTGGTGATGTGGCAAAGCATAGATGCTCTATTTAGGAGTCAAACTTAGAGCAAATAAGGATGTTGATGCTTCAATAGTTGGTGGTAAATTGGTTCCCACGATAATTCTTATTTGTGGCAGAGTAGCATTGGTAAACTAAAATCATAACAAGGAAATCAAGATTTCACGATAACAATGCTATCTATGATCTATTTGCTAGCAACATACATGCAACATGTTCAGAGCATGCTGGAGCAATTGGATTATCCGCATGTTGATCATATTCTGCCTAGTTCTGTTTGTTCAGTACAGGAATGTGTAACATGAAAAGGTACCACACTTTGATTTGGCAATTGAATATGTATTCAGCAATCCACGACACGTATTTTTCAAGTTTTGAACATAAATCAGAATGCTACAATCGTGACTCAAACCCTGGTCTCAAGTTGATAGAGATGTACTCGGTGCATTTATATTATTGTTTGTACATGGTAAACAGTAACATCCAGTCTGTATGAATATGTTAATGTGATCCGATACTCCCCTGCTAGCATAGACCTTTTCTTTTGAATGTTGTTCTGGAACTTCGTAAGCAATTTTTTTTGGTAGTAAATTCGAGGCCTCACCACTGTCTTGAAAAACAATTCTCGCAATCTCAAATTTGAATTGTCAAGATATTATGTTTTATTTGTTTGCCATTTAAACATAGGGTGGCCTTGAAGGATGATAATTGAAGCAAAATGATTCTATATTTCAACATATTTTGGAGATGGATGATCTGCCAGGGGATGAAGGGAGATCCCAGACACAATCTTCAGATTCGAATTGGCCCTCCCATTTGGATCACAAGGTCCAGTCCCTTTCCCTGACTAAACAGGAAAAGAATTTGGATTCTTCCCTTTATTGTAGGGAGGCTGGCCATTCATTACAGGCTGCTCAGACATTATGGTCTACTGGATCTCTATCAGGTCCAATACCCAATGGTTTTTATTCCATTATTCCGGTATGCGAAGCCTTTTTATGACATTAGCTTGTAAAAAGATTATGAGTAACTTATTTTTGACATTTTAGTTCATCCGTTCACTCTGAACTTTGCAGGAAAAGAGACTCAAGGAGTGTTTTGACACCATACCTTCTCCGGATGACCTTTATTCTCTTGGAATAGAAGGATTTAAGGCTGAGATTATCCTTGTGGACATAGAAAGAGATAAAAAGATATCTGCTTTAAAGCAGCTATGCACAGCGCTGGTAAAAGGACTGAATTCAAATCCTGCTGCCATAATAAAAAAGGTTGCAGGTTTGGTAAGTTCTCTTCGAGATCCTTTACAAAATGTAGGTTGATTATGGCAGTTTTTCTTCCTCCAGAGTTCCGCAAGATTCAACCTCCTTGTAGTTGATTGTCTTGAAATGATTTGCACAAATTTTTCCTTGCTGGAACTTTTTTTTCTTCTAAGAATCTTGTTGGAACTGTTCCATTCTATTACTTTGGTTTATGTGTTTAGTGGCTTGTACTTGTGTTTGAAGTAAGAATGATTCTTTCCAACCATTGATTAACTATTTATTCTTCCAGCCTATATAAATGCCATATTAAGTATTTACTTCTCTTTAATCAACTTCACAGTTTAATGATAATTACAGGTTTCTGACTTCTACAAGCGACCAAACCCGCATCTCAGTCCTGCAAGAACTTCCTCGGAAGATCTTTCTCATTTCTTAGAAAACAGGGGCGTTCAATTGCTGGGACATATCAGACATGGATCTTGCAGGCCCAGAGCTATATTATTTAAAGTCCTTGCTGACTCTGTTGGTATAGACTCTAAACTGCTGGTGGTATGTTTTTACCTTCCATCAATATGTCTGAATTTTGAAATAGTAATAATCTCTTCTAATGGAACTCCTTAACCCTAAATCAATATGTTATTTGACTTGTCAGGGCATTCCAAATGCCTGAATATGAAACAATATATATCTCTTCTAATGGAACTCTTTAACCCTAAACCAATATGTTATTTTACTCAGGGCATTCCAAATGAAGAACCCCATGGATATGACGATTCGTCCAAACATATGTCTGTTGTGGTCATGCTGAAATCTGCGGAGTTTCTAGTTGACCTGATGCGTTTTCCAGGACAATTAGTTCCATTTTCATCCAAGGCTGTCATCACATCCCATATATCTGCAGCTGGAGAGAGTGATTCAGTTGACTATGATTCCTGTGATTCTCCTCTTGAACCGAATAGTCCCCTATGTGCTCAACGGTATACCTGTGCATTTCCATTTTAGTGATATTTGTTAGTAGTGTTGTTTGGTCCCTTTGTTCTAGTATTAATGTATCAATATGAACTACATCTATATGCTATTTAGTTTTGAACCATGTGTATAGAATTTTAAATCAGTGCCAGGGGGTCAGTACTTCCCAACTCAGCATCTGCTAATTTGCAGAACCCAAGCTGCTGGAATGCTACACATTCACAGTGCGGGTATTCGCCTATTCGGAACTGATAGGTTTACTACCATTGGCACAGTGCTTAACTTTTAGGTGTATAGGAACAGCAGGTAGAACATTGACTTCTTCAAAATGTTTAATGTTGTTGTTGAACTTTTAATATTGTAGCTGATGTTTTTTTTTTAACTTTTTGAGACCTGCTTGTTTTATATTAATTTACTCCAGCTTCCTTTTTCAAAATGTTTAAATGAAATGTTGAGAACTTCTGTGTTGTCTTAACTTGTCTTATTCGAAGCACCATTATTTTACTTTTGTACTTCTGCTTTTGAGGTATTTTGTGCTTTAAGTGCTGTTCGAAACTTAAAATGGTATTTTGGTTGCCAACTTGATATTTGGGAACATTTAACAACTGTAAATCGAACATTTCCAGGTGGAATTAAATTGACATTACTTTGAAATTCCTTGCCATGGTTTATTGATCTGTGGTGAGCACTATAAGCAACCCCTGTCTCTTTTTCAGGCAAGAGCAAGATGACAGCAACAGATCCTTCAAAGTCCCCTCTCTAAGAAACATCATGCTCAAATCAACAAATTCTATGGAGGGTAAAATGAGGTGGTAAGCCATAATCAAGCTTGTTCAGTGATTTTAGTTTCTTTTGCCTTCATGTTTACTAGAGGTGCGAATTGGTGCCCCTATGTTCACCACCGACCCTCTTTAGTTCCATTAATAGAACAAGTTTTCCAAAATGCGCCACATTTTGGAAAAGGAAAAGTAATTCTATTAATTGAAGTAAAGAGGGTCTGTAGTGACCCTTAGGGGCACCAATTTGCACCCTAGTGTGTGTACTGATTTTCTCATTGTCCACTTAGCTGCAAAATTACTCACCAGAATTTTTTTTTTCGTTGTGCTTTTCCAGTTCATCACATAGTGATCCAAATGTTGCCAATGCCTTCTGCGGTCGCAGCCGGAAGAAAATTGTGGATGAACATCAAAGAACTGCAAGTTCAAGGTTCTCATTTTGATGTCGTTTCTTAGTAGCAATTGTCATTGGATGGACAAAGAACAAGTTTGCCTTCAGTTATTTTCTGCTAGGTTGCCATAACTCGTACTGCCTATCCCTGAATGTCCACACACTGGTGGATCTAGGCCAAGGGCAGCTGGGGTTCCATCCATAAGCGTACCAAAATTCCATACAAATTTAAAACATACAAAGGACCTAGGGAATAAGTACTGATGCAGCTACATGCGTGATCTGTTTCTGGCACCACCAATGTGTGCAGTCAAACTTTGATTTTTTGCATGCATTACATGGGCCGCTTGAAAATTATGTCAGTATAAATGTATCGTCACTCATAAAAAATGATTATAACGTTGTTGTAAATATGATAAACTTAAATGAAAGTATTTTTGGAGGCAAATCCGCTGATGATTTTCTTATAACTGATCCAATGGTATTTGTAAAGATGTAGGTCTAGTAGTTCAAATTTTAATTAGTTAGATTCCATGCATTCAAGGACGGCTCTACTTTTACTGGATGGGATAAGTATAAAAAAACTGGATGGGATAATAAATATAAATTTGTAACTGAATATCTCTTGGAGTTTGAAATTCCAAGAAGCATATCTATTGCCAGTGGCATGTTGGTATGACATAAACTAGCTGTATCAAACATTAAGGTGGGCCAAATTAAGGTTGATTTAGAAGTACAGCAAGTGACTAAAATGAGTAGAGAGAAGTAAAGGTGCTGTAAGTGCAAATTTCCTTGTTTTGAGTTTTATATGGAGGCTTTATCCTGCTACTTATTTATCTCTTTTCTACTCCCTCCGTCTCAAATTACTATTTGTTTTGGCTTTTCTAGGTACATAGCCTTTTGTTGTGCACCTAGATATATACTATGTCTAGATACTAGCAAAAGTTATGCATTTAGAAAAGCCAAAACGAATAGTAATTTGGGACGGGAGGGAGTACTACATTATATGTGATATTTCCCCCCGTGTTTGTATACACATTCCAATCTAGAACATTGAGTCCTTCACAGATAAGATTGCTTTTTCCTCAAATTCCTTTCTTTGTTCCTGTAGTCCAGAGCATCCATTGTCCAGAGTTCGTGGGCGCTCAATGCTGGGTGACAGACAATACGGTAACAGTGTAGCTGTGTCAAGGTACCTCAGTAAGTCTCTGTTGTGTATTTTCTTTTCAATCTGAACTAACCAGAAGAGGCAAATTCTGAATTCTGATCTCATTGCTTTCGTTCCTAAACAAAGCATCTAATGCTGCATCTGTGATGCCTCACAGATGCCATATGGTGTGAAAAAATCATGAGTAGAAACATGAAAAAATGTTTATCAACACACTAAGCTCCAATACTGTATAATTTGCATCCTTGAAATGTCAAAACAAATGCAACTAACTCCAAATTCCCAAATTGACCCGGTTTTGACCTGTGTGGCTACCGAGTCTGATCCTTGTTGGCGCACCTCAATCACAAGGCTGCAGGATCCACATGTTCATTGCTAACATTTTCTTTTCTTTTTTACAAAAAACAAACATTTTGGTTGGTCTTTCTTCATAACACCAATACTCATCTTATTTGTCGTGGCTACTCTTCTCTTCTCAAAATATACTCTTGATCCATGGAGAAGGCATCTAGTGGAGTATAACTTGAACTTCTGCAAATCTGTGAAATTGTTGGCTCCAACATGAGCATCAAATTTTTGTAACCACAAAACCATACCTGCTATCTCATGTTTGACAAATAGAGCCTAAGCAAATTTATCTCACCTTTCTATGATGTAAAGCTGAATATCATGTGCCACTAAAGATAGAAAAGAATCTTTCCATCAAGTAAACCACTGTGTCTGGGTTGGCATGTGCTCCTCAGTTCGCCATGGCCTTTATCATGCCTTCAATGTTGTGCTTGCTAACACAGTGCGTCATTGCGGCTACTGCTCTTGGCCGAGATCTGCTGCTTGCATGTATCGCGCCTACGCTGACATGCCTAGGTTGCATTATAGGCTCAGCCCTCTCACTATGTAAAAGTTGTTGGGATAAGATTACAATTTTTTAGAAGTTAGTTTCTTTGTTCGAGACATATTTTCTCTTGTCCTTTAAACTTTTTTTTTCAACTTTGTGGAAGGGGACCACTTGCCAGAATGCCCCGTAGTTGCATGCTGTTTTGTGAGGGATGGGGAGGAAGAAATAAACAAAGGACTCAGCAACCAAATCTTTTATAGCAGTAAAAAATAGAACTTATGCTTAACTTTGGTAGCCAGGTTACCCTTGGCTATAAATGCTTTAACACTAGTGTAGTCAATATTTTAATCAGGTAGTACTGCTTTATTTTGTCCTAATTAAACATGTCTTGCTTGATCATAGGTCAGATGGCGCATCAACATCAAATACACGTAGAGCACGGAGAAGAAGTATAAGTATTACCCCTGAAATCAGTGATGATATTGTGAGGTTGGCAAAGATGATTTCAACTCTCTGAACTACCAGATTTGTCTCAAAATGTGGTCAGCTGCTAAGTCCTGTGAAAATGTAGTGCTTTTAGTTTTATTACTCTACAACACAAGTTCATTAAAACCTTGGTTGCCTTCTAAGACGCAATAGGACAATGTTGCCCTGTTTTAAACAAATAACGAAACGAATAAAAAGAAGGCAAAATAGCTGTTTTGGTCATGTAAATTTGCTCCAAGGGTAAAGTTCGCCCCTTAACTTTAAAATCGGCCAATTTAGTCCCCCAACTTTAGTTTTTAGGTCAAACATGTCCTTGGACTGATGTGGCACTCCATGCTGATATGACACTAATATGAAAAGTCAATTTTACCCTTGAGCTATTTTCCCCTCAATTTCTTCCAGCACTGTGAAGATGGCAGTCCATCTAACAACACACAGAAGAAGCACTAAGACCATGGCAGCACAACCACGCACAGGACACAGAAGCACCGGCGGAGCTACGTTGGGGCCATAGTGGGCCATACCCCCCCCCCCCCCCTCCCTCTTGCTGTAGAGCAATTTTCAAAGAAAGCACACGCCTCCATGGCTGCATGCATGCCTAAACTAGAGAGCACATCCATTGTTGTGCATGGCCACATGCATAAATGCATTCTCTCTCCCACAAACCACACATTCTCCCATTCATTAGCTGTATTAATAGGTACCTCGCTACTATATTCTACTTATTCATTGCATTTTTGGGACCCTTTTGTTGTTGTGGAATCTGAGGGTTCATACACCAGGTGTATTTAGTTTAGAATACGTCTAACCCACCTCCAACTAGCATTAGATACACATGGATCATCTGAACTATTCTTAAAATTGCATATTTACCGTCTTCTTCAAGGACAACGCACAATGCGTGCACTGTGGTAATAGTTAGCAGGAGCACATGCAGGCATGCAACTCGATCCCTTCTTAAGCTGCTCACTGTCTCATTGTATTGTGGTTATGTCACTTATCTAATGACTAGTAGATCACAAATTAATAAAAAATATATATGCATATGCCGGTGTGCCTATTGTCTACACACAGTCCATATGACCAGCTTTGGAACTACAACGTGCCCTTGCATATAACTGTAGATTAGGCCATTAGCCTGGAATTGCCCCCCCCCCCCCCCCCCCCCCCCCCCGATTTCACTCCTAGCTCCGCCACTGCACAGAAGGAGCTGGGTGCGGATAAGGTAGGAGGTCAAAATAAATCATCAAGCAAAGACTAGTCATACGGAAAATGGAATAAGTTTGACAACTTTAAAAAAATGTATACGACATCATAGCAGTCATAATAAGCTACACAAATACTAATTGGCATCGGGCATTCATCTCTCTTGCCAAGCTAAGTTAATACTAGAGAATATGCAGTTGAACTGGTGGTGCCAGCTGGTACTCCGCTACTCCGGTGATGCGTTTCAGTTCATGGCTGATGCCCTCTACATTTCAACTCGCAGCCGTTGTCAGACGAAACTTTCCCAATCTAACTAAGTAGCCTTCCAGCCACGATAGCTTCACTTTATACGACATGTGTCCATTGGATGACAGAAATTAAGGGGGGAGAAGCTAAGGGCTAAACTGACTTTCGCATTAGTCTCATATCAGTATGGAGGGCAAAATCAGAAAAAGGATGAGTTTGACCCAAAAACGAAAGTTGAGGGATTAGATTGACCTTTTTAGAAGTTGAGGGACGAACTCAGGGTAAAGTTAAGGGACCAAAATGGCTATTTTGCCAATAAAAAACAACAAAGAGTAGCTGTTTATTAACATTATGTTTCACGTCTATCATAAATTTATATTTCAGTAACTTATGTCTATACAACAGTTTATCTTTCTAGTGCGTGTGCTATGTTGAGGTTTCCTTTTATTTTTAATCCAAAGTTCAGTCCTATAACTCGCATTTCTGCATCAGACCACCTATTGTATTTCCTTTCTAGTGACCATGATGAAAAGTTCAATCTTCCTTGTGGTCTTTTCACTTCTGTACCATTTAGCTTTTTCTTTAATCACAGAACTGTCACATGCATCTTATTGCTTTGGCTAATGGGCCACAAGCTAGTTTGCAAGTATTTTTTTCATTCTTTAGGGGACATTATCTGTCCTGGCTGACATAGAAGTATGTTTTGCTTGTTTGCAGAGCTGTTCGAGCAATGAGTGAAAGCATGAGACAAAATCGCCTTTCAAGGGGGCAGAATGATGGTAGTCTTGGACCTTCAAATGATTCACATAAACATGTATGTTACTATCTCAAGTATATTGCTATCCCAGGGCATTTCTATGTCTCTCCATTTCATTTTTCTAAATACCTCTATACCATTGTTATTCTACCAAATTCCAGTATACAAATTGTAGAAACTTGTCAAATTAATCTTGCAGATGTTCAGAATACTGGTGTTATAAATGTAAAGAACTGGTTGTGCTGCATCCTTATTTCAAGTTCATTATATTGTAATTGCATCTTTTATATATATGATACAATGGACATTGGTGCCCAATGTTACATCCTGGAGACCATGCAGTTATCCAAAATGGTGCTTGTTACAATATATTTCACTAGATTCTACTGGTGGCCATAGTTTTGCCTCATACCTTGCCAATGTCCAGAGCAGCTTTTGTCTGCTTGCGCAGGATAGTTCAGATAACATGAAATATTTTAAATTTTCATGTACCTGTGCAGTTCCACACTTGTGCTAGCATCAGTACATAGACAGCAATGCACCAATGCCAAATAGTCGAGTGCTGTCTCACATTGTGAACCCTACTATTCAGAATTTCAGACCATGCAAATTTACATGGGTATCAGTTACATCAGGCTGCAACACCATCTCACTGATTAAATCCCAGAGAGCCAGATATTCTGAGAGCACACCCACTGTCAAGGCGCCTTGAATGTCCGAGACCCATGAGTGATCTGATAGGGCGTCTTGCACTGTTCGTTTATGAGCTGTTCTTTTTGGAGACCAAGGCATGAACTTGTGGAGTGAGGTTGATAATCTGTTGGCCATGAATCCAGCGGTCACACCAGAATAAGCTGCTCTTTCCATCACCAACCTCAGTCACAATAGCTATAGAGAAGAAAGCATGAACACAGGGAGGAACCTGAACCTGAAATGTGGCCCATGGGCGAGTGGGATCTGTCTTCTAAAGCCATAACCATCTCATCCGGAGAGCCCAACCAAGATTTTGCAAATTTGAGATCCCCCCCCAGCCCTCCTTCCTCTCCAGAGGAATCCTCTTCTTAGCTTGTCGACTCCCTTAATGGCCCAAGGGGGCAAATCCATGGCCAGATAGACCAGCATTGAAGTGATCACAAACTGGACCAGGATTCAGCATCCCTCTTAGAATTGCATTTCACAAGTGCATCTGCATTTAGTTTGTGCTTGCTTTCTTTTGGTTTGCATATAACCATGTATACACTTCTGTGATGCTTTAAGGTCACACTTGTTCCTTCTGAACACCTTCATATGTGCTTGTTATTTTTCCTTGCTGCCCTTCTAGTTTATTGACATGTCTTCTTTTGATTTTCAATAAAGTTTTCTTGATCTATTACTTATACTAGAAAATGGTCTGCGCTCTTTTATTCAGTAAACCCAAAATCAATCGGAAGGTCTGAATTACTTAGTTTTGGGTTTAATTGTTGTTATGGCCCATACTTTATATAGGAGACTGCTGGTGACTCCAATGATGATGAAGTGTCTATAAGACGACCAAGCGCACTGGAGGGTTTGAGAAGACAAATTAATAGTCAGAAAGCAGTGTCACTACCTTCATCACCCCATAGGTCAAGTATCCTTGCCTCTGACCTCAGGGGCCCATCTGACTTTACAGAAGCTGATCTGATGTCAACTTGGAATAAGGTGTTGCAATCTTCACCATTTCTGAACAAGCCTTTATTGCCATATGAGGAATGGTGCATTGAGTTTTCAGAGATTACTGTTGGCATTCGTGTGGGAGTAGGCAAGTAATCTTTCCTGTTTTCTAATGTTTGCTATATTTTGGAAGCACTGCATCATCTGAAGTCTCTTAAAGGCAGGTGCATCATCAGAAGCTATGCTTCCTTTATTACCATTTGTTGAAGTATCGAGAAAATCATAATGAATCTGAAGTAATAGATTCTGTGTTTGCTTTATGCGGCACCTGATTCTAGGGTAGTAACTCATCTGCATTTTTATTCAGGGTTCTTCGGAGAAGTCTTCCGTGGCCTCTGGAATGGAACAGACGTAGCTATAAAAGTATTCCTAGAGCAAGATTTGACACCAGAGAATATGAAAGATTTCTGCAACGAGATCTCAATACTTAGGTTTTACCTATATCTTAGTCCATGACTTTTTGTTATGAGTTGTCTAAAAGATTGTCCTCTTATTATTTTCTCGTTTTGTTTCAGCCGAGTTCGACATCCCAATGGTACTGCCTCAACATTGAACTTACATTAGTTTAGTTTGAAATTCAATTTGTTAATTTTGATTACAACCTTTTCAGGATTGCTGGTTCCTATTTCATAAAGAAAAGAACTTATATTACATTCTGTAGAGTATGCTAAATATGTTTATGTTGCTTTGGACTGCAGTCATACTCTTCCTTGGTGCATGCATGAAGCCTCCTCACTTATCCCTAGTCACTGAGTACATGGAATTGGGCTCTTTGTACAGTTTGATTCATTCAAAAATGCATAAAATTAAGCTCCATTGGAAGAGGAGGTTAAAGATGCTCCGTGATATCTGTAGGTGAGCATGTTCAATGCCTCTAGTTATCTGGACTGTTCAATGCATGTAGTTTTTCAGATGGTTTAACCCTTGCTATATCCTCCCTTTATGTTCTTTATTTCCGTGTTGTACAAGGGGCCTCATGTGCATGCACCGACTGAAGATTGTTCACCGTGATCTCAAGAGTGCAAATTGCCTTGTTAACAAATACTGGACAGTCAAGATATGTGACTTTGGGCTCTCTCGAATAATGTCCGATTCGTCAATGGATGACAACTCATCTGCGGGGACTCCAGAGTGGATGGCTCCTGAGCTCATTCGCAATGAACCATTCACAGAAAAATGTGACATCTTCAGCTTTGGGGTTATCATGTGGGAGCTTTGCACTCTTAGTAGACCTTGGGAAGGAATACCACCTGTTCAGGTAGCCACCATAATTTTCCAAGGCTTGTATTTTTTTAAAATTGTGACTAAATTCAACCAACTCACAATCATGTTGTCTCCTGATCTACATGTTAGATCGTTTACTCTGTTGCGAATGATGGGGCGAGACTGGAAATACCAGATGGACCTCTTGGAAGCTTGATAGCAGGTATGGTTTGTGTTCCTTCTATGAAAGGTTGGTTGGTACAATCCTGCATCAATTTGGAATCTCCATTGTGGTTTGCCTAGATTCCAACATTCCAAATTCCAAGTAGTTTGTGAAATAATACATAATAGTGGTCATGCATGATACATGTTGCAATTTTCAAGCATTACATACGAGAAATTCCCACTCTCTAGAGACGGGTGAAGGTGAATCTATTTTGTGAAATCTATTTTCAAGAAATGTATCACGTGCTAGAATGCGTGTGCGTGCAGTAACACCTTTTAACTTTGACTGTGGATTTAAGAAAAACTCTTTGAATTGTTCAGATGGACAGCCTTTAAATTTGTTTGAAGAGTAGTTTCATATAATATAGTAATTTTCTGAATCATTTTCATACAAAAATTGGTGGTCAAATGTTTGTGTTGGGGACCATGTTGATGTCCGAAATATCATACATTTACGAACAGAGGGAGCATTATCAGCAACCTAGAGTTCAGACATACATTTATCAAATCTCACTTTTGAATTGTGTGTCACCAACATGTTCTAAAAAGTAAACAACTAAACAAATTTATGTGACCATTGCAAGTATACTGATTTTCCAGAATTCTATTCCGGCACCTAATGTTGACCTACTCATGCTTTATCCTTGTTTAACAGATTGCTGGGCAGAACCGGAGAGGCGTCCAAGCTGCCAAGAGATCCTGACCCGCCTTCTTGATTGCGAGTATACTCTATGCTGAGATTTTGCGTCTAGTCTGTATAGCGGTTTTAGGCACCAAATTGATCCGGCCTATACATGAATTTTCATTTCCCGTTTCACACCATTTTGACATCATTGAGGATGTAAATTTGCAACATGTACAATAAACAAACTTTTCATAACCACTTTAAATGCTACATATAATGCCCTGAAATTCAATATCCTTTTTCACAAAGATTACTTTTTCGAGTTTTGTGCTTCTTCAGTTTTATCTAACCTCAACCCTTTCAGTAACTGACTAAATGCTATTTCCAGAGAATCTAAATGTGATTTTTTTTTTCTGGCCGAGGCTACCCATTCTTTCCGGATCTGAACTAGACCTTTGAGCCTCTTTCTCTCTCCCATCAGCCTGGTGGGCCCCTCCTATCGATAGTAGCAATAAGTAGCACAATCGATGACTTCAGTAGATAAGCTACAGAATGCTCTTCGAAACAAATAATGCTGTACTACTCCCTCCGCCGCAATTTAAGTAAAATTGTAAGTTGTTTTGACTTTTTAGATTCATAGATAATATTATGCATCTCGATATTTACTATATTTAAATATTTACTATATGATATCTAAGTGCATAGTAAAAATTTTGCATCTAATAAAGCTAAAATGAATTACAATTTGGAACGGAGGGAGGGAGTATATATTACCTTTCTTTTATTGTCCTTCACAAACCGTAATTTGGATTGAACGCAGTGACTGAAGACCGAAATATAGTCTATTGCTTATATAAGGTATCAAATGAGATGTTGGTCTCCCAGTGTTTTTTTTTTGGTCTTTAGTCGTGTAAGGAATGAACATTGCCATCCACCTAGTGGAACTTCTTTTCGCACTCCGTGTAGAAGGATGAACGTGCATTCATTCTATTAGATACAAATTCGTCTGCATCTTTGACTGCCATTATTTAGGGTTCAGGGAGGAGGCACTTGTGGAAAAACGATATTTCATCGTCAACAAAAATCTCGGTTATTTTTGACCTGGGACTAAAGAAGCTTTAATCCTGGGTCTAAATTTTGTAGTCCGTGGAGACACCTTTAGTCCCAGTTACAAACTCGGACTAAAGCCTCCTTTAGTCCCGGTTAAGGAGCCCCCACGAGTTACTACAAAAAGATTGCATCCCCTACTTAGTAATATGTACTGTGTAGGTGAGATGGTAAGGAAGCTACGTGCGAGGTTTGAGGTTGTGGTTTTGAATCCCACGCACGCGCATAATTCGCGTGAAAAATCGCGTGACTCGTAACTTGTGAGTTGCGCATGTCTTGCGTCCCGGGAATTACTAATAATTTTTTGGCGTAAAAACCCTTTAGTCCCGGAACCTTTAGTCCCGGGTGGAGGAAGACCCGTCCGATTGAGCAAACCGAGATATATGAGGTTTTCCAACTGGGACTACCGCTCGTTTCTCTACCAGTGAGGGGAAGGGGAAGGTAGGGTTTAGGGTTATGGTCGGAGAGGGGTATTTTATGTCGCATATGCAACTAGAAGTTACCGTGTCGCACACCAAGAATTTTTTTTTACTATTGAAACATTTTTTCTCTTTTGTAAAACATGTTTTTCCTACTAATGGAACAATTTGTATTGAATCGGTAAGTGAATATATTCCAGAAGTAGGAAAAAATATTCTAGAAATTGAAAGATATCCCAACAATAGAAAGAACATATTATTGAGACAGGTGTGACAAGATGACTTCTAGTTACATGTATGACAAGATATCCTAACAATAGAAAGAACATATTATTGAGAAAGGTGTGACAAGATGACTTCTAGTTACATGTATGACAAATAATAATTCATAACATCTTAGCCCTCAATGACCGGGGTGGTGGCACTAGTTTTAGGTGGTGCCAGTACTGGCAAGTGGGAACATGAAAAAAAAAAGCCTAGCAATGTCATGTTAGCATGATGGGGGTGGGGGACATTGTGAGAGTGAGGGGACTCACGAGGCATCTTCGTAAGGTAGGGAGGACCATGAAAGAAGAAACACCTCAGATTCTTATGGAATGATCACGCCTCATATATTATATTAAAATCATTTTTATGTGTCCGTAGAATATCTTCCCTTCTCGTGTATATTTTTCTTGTAATTCGTGGTTCGTGATATCTGCTTGAACAGGCACACGAATGATGTGAGAAGAGGACTGCCTTAGTAATCTTCCTGAATCCGGACTTCAGTAATCCACGTGGACAGGAAGATTGCTGTTTAGAACGGAGCCATCACTCCTCTTCTTGGCTTCAGTAATCAACACCACTTAGGGGGCGTTTTCTTCCGGTGATTTATTTTTAGCACATGTCACATCGAATGTTTATATACTAATTAGAAGTATTAAACGTAGACTATTTACAAAACTCATTACATAAGTGGAGGCTAAACGGCGAGATGAATCTATTAAGCCTAATTAAGCCTAATTAATCCATCATTAGCAAATGTTTACTGTAACAACACATTGTCAAATCATGGACGAATTAGTCTTCTCACATCATTCGTGTGTAGCCTCCACTTATGTAATGGATTTTGTAAATAGTCTACATTAATACACATTCAATGTGACAGGTGCTAAAAAATAAGTCAGTGCAAGAAAACGGGGCCTTATTCCGGGGGTGCTGCAGGGCTAACCGTACGGGTCACATCCCCCTTTATTTGCGGTCGATCTGTGGTCCGAAGGCTGCCAACTGCACGCGCAGTTTTGCGAAAAGCTCCTTAGGTTTTCCGCTAATCGATTTCGGGTCCAGGGAAGGCCCTCCGTATACGTATACAGTAAACGCGTTCGTTTTTCTTACGCAGCACTCCTGTACCTGTGTTCCAAAATATTTCTACACAAGGAGAGAAAATTTGAAAATCATGCTAATTTTGCAGAAAGACGCCTGCTTGGCATTTTACGAAGACCCTCCCCCGCCGCCGCCCGCCCTCGACACGTGCCCGCTGTCCGAGCTGCCACCTCTCAAGGTCCTGGGATATGTGCCTTCGTCGCGCTGCCTGGAAGCCTCGAGTTTTCCCGTTTCCTCTCCACCGCAACAAAATCTCCACCGGATACATCGCCATCTTCCTGAATCCGGATCACATAGAAGTTCGCTAGCTGCAACGAATTTTTCTACTCTGGGATAGTTTATAGTGAAATGACTTTTTATTATAGTTGGCCCAGGTTATATTATCCAATAAGTTAAGTTAACAAATAGATGCGACGAAAACTTTATAGCAGGGAAAAGTGGCCATAAGGTTTTATTCAGAGGTCTATGCATCACCTAAGTGAAATAGGAGCCTTCCTCACTCAAATTTTTTAGCCGTTAGAAGGACATCCTACACCTCTCCATCTTCTACCTCCTAGTGTTGACGCCCTTTCCTTCTCCCCGAGCTTCCCTGCCCTTGCCCTGCCCCCGCCCCATGTGCCTCCACCTGCCGCGGGCGGGCTAGGGTCTTGTTGGAGCTCCACGTCGACTACCAGCGTGGAGCTCCGCGAGACTCTAGCCTGCCCGTGGCAGCTGATTTCCTGCCCCTCCCATCGCCGCCATCGTCACCCCTGCCACGACCCTGCCCAACCAGCCTCCTCCACCGCCCAGCCAGCAGTGCCATCGCCGCCGCGCCTCACCGCCAGGCCAGCCTGTCGCCTTCCCTCTAGGGCCACTGGTGAGCTCACCCCGGAAACCTCAACTCCCTAACCTGGAACCTCTAATCTCGCCGAAGTTTGATCGGAGCTGAAGAAAAAACAGGAAATCACGTGTAGTCATGCAGATTGGGAGGGGAAAAAATCGAGGGAGAGATTGCCACAAATCACTCGAGTGAGTGATAGCTTTACCTCTTTTTTCCGTACTCCTTCAATAGAGCCAAATTAAAACATCAAATGAGCTGTGAGATTTCTTTTCAAAAAATTAAAATGATGCAAGCAAGAAATTCTCATATATTCCAGTAAACCATAATTGCTGAACACCCATTGAGGCATTGAATGCTATTACCGAAAATAAAAATTGCTAGAAATTTTTAGAAGCAGAGCTAGAAAAGAGTGTTTATATAGCAAGAGGTTCAAGCCAATCTCCTTGAATTGACAGAAAACTTAGTTTTATCTCATCTAAATTCACGGAAGTAATAGGCTTAATCCATCCAGACACATGACCTTGATCATGGAGAAAGAACACGAATCATGCAATCCTTCCATTCCCACTGACAAGCGCCACCTTCCACTTGCCGGCGACTTCCCCCAGCGCCCGCCGCGACGACCCTTCCGGCGACCACGCCCGCGCCGCAGCCTCACGTAGCTCTCTTGCCCGGCGGCGCACGGCGCTTCCCTTCTCCCCCACCACAAGCTCCCTCACCGCCGCGGCGATCTCCTCGCGCGCCGCCGCCGGCCGCAGCGCCACGCCGATCACCTCCGTCAGGATGGTGGCGTTCGTCTTCTGCTCCGCGTACAGCGGCCACGCGACCATCGGCACGCCGGCCGCCACGCTCTCCAGCGTCGAGTTCCACCCGCAGTGCGACACGAACGCCGCCGTCGCCGGGTGGGAGAGCACGCGCACCTGCGGCGCCCACGCCGCGACGGCGAGGCCCCGGCCGCTCGTCCTCTCCAAGAACCCCTCGGGGAGCCACGCCAGCGGGTCGTCCTTGTCGCCGGGGACCGTCCCCAACGCGCAGGGGTTGCCGTCGAGGCTGGGCATGCGCACGACCCAAAGAAATCTGTGGCCACTCGCCTCCAGCCCGGCGGCGAGCTCGGCCGTCTGCTCCACGGACAGCGCGCCCCCAGTGCCGAAGGAGACGTACACCACCGAGTCCTTCGGCTGGTGATCCAACCACTCCAAGAACGCCGACTCATCGGCCTTTTCGCCGGTGCTCGACCGGACGAACGGCCCCACAGGGTACACCGGCGGGAACGCGCCGTCCTCGGCGTCCCGCTTGAACGTCTCCGCCATGGCGATCTCCAGCTCCTCGAAGCTGTTCACAAGGAAGCCATCGGCGCGGCCGTATCTCCGCGCCTCCTCGACGAGGTAGGCATAGACCGGGTCCGTCCGGTCCCGGAACCCGTCGGGGAGGTCGGCGTGGCGCAGAGCCGGGCCGCCGGGGAGCGGGAGCGGGTCCGGGAGGTCGCGGTACTCGCCGGCGGCGGCGTCGCCGTGGAGCTCCACGATGTGGCGCATGATGGAGATCAGCGCGAAGCTGTTGGGGAAGAAGACGTACCCCTGCACGCCAAGCTCGGCGGCGACCGGCAGAGCCGCGGTTCCGAAGAAGTCGCATACGAGCGCGGTCACCGGGCTGCCGCTGAGGCCCTCCATGAGCGCGCGGAGGTGGTGGAGCGAGCGGCGGACGAGCTCGAACATGAGAGTGCCGAAGCCGATGTCCGGCGGGAGGTCGTCGAGGGAAACGGCAGGGAGCACCGCGGTCGCGGCGGAGGCCGGCAGCGAGGACAGCACGGCGGCGTCGGTTGCCGGGTTGGACATGCCGGTGAGCGTGACCACGGTGACCGCGAGGCCGTGGTCCACGACGAGCCGCCGCGCGAGCTCCACCAGCGGGATGAGGTGGCCCGCGCCGGGACTCGCGAACAGCACGACCTGATTCTGCGGCGACGGCGGCAGCTCCTCTGTGCACGCCGGCAGTGGCAGCTCCGTCGTCGACGGTGACGTGTCACTTGCACCGGTGGTCGCCGCGGCCATGGTGAAGTGTCACCCCGCCTAGCGCACGTAGGGTTGGTGCCTTTGGTGGCGCCTCACTTCGTGGTAGTTTTGTGTCTTGTCAAATGGCGAATAGCCACGGTACAATGGAGCCTTCTAGCTGTATAATTGGTGATTTGACTTCATGGGTCTTTGAAATTTAGAAATATAATGTTTAAAGATGGTTGGAAATATTTAACAGTAAAATGGAATCAAATTTCAATGTGAGGTAGGCTAACCGAAAGACAAGGTGGTGGTTGCAAGAAGATTGAGTATACAATGGGAGAGAATAGTTCAACAAGACAACAACCTCATGGGAAAATAATGGTGTTTTTTTTTGTGGGGGGAGGGGTGTTTCTCATTTCTTACCTCTTTTTGATGTTAGGCTTTGCAAGTAGTCCAAGTCCACACTGGCAAGAACAATACTGGTCCAGCTCGGTTTGGTGCAATTTTTTCAATCTCGGATCAAGTTAGGCATAATGTTTCCCATGATGATCACGGATCACCTAAGGGGGAATCTGAAGAAACAACTATTTCGAAATTTCTTCTTGAAATAAATCATATATGTTTAAATACGAAAATAAAAATATTTTTCATTCTTAAACTGAAAACAAAGATATTTGGCATACCTTACAAATCCTTTTTGGACTCATCGATAAAACTTGTTTTCAATGAGTGCTTTTAGTTGCTCTCCTTTGACCCGGGAAAATCTGTGAACTTTTTTTCTGCTTGGAACTACATATCTGAATTCCTGAAAATTCTGAATGTCAAGAAATACAGGGTTGTACTTGGAAGTTGAAATATTAGGTTTTAGTTTATGTTTGAACAAAACATTGTATATTCTTCCACCAAAAATCAAATGCAGATCCAAATTATGCCTAGACAAACATGTCGAAAGGTTCTCTAACTATTTACTAGTGGAAGCATAAGATAAGCTGGATCCAACGCTGGGACAGACTGATGGAATCAGGTTCGCTCTTAATGTTTACAGCACCTCAAGTACGGAAACGTATAGAAAAAAAAGTACTATGCGAGCATAAAAAACAAAAAAAAGGTCAAATCATGTCATATTCGATCTTTTAAGAACAGGTGCACGGGCATCAAGGCAAAGCAAATAGTTCGTGCAGTTTAATTCAGTTGTTACCAATAACAGATCAAGTTTGTACGGAAGATTTTGAATTCCATTAGCATGAAAAGTTCTCTGCGTGCATCATCATCTTATTAGTGCAGACTGCAGAGTATGGAAGTTGCATTGTACTTCTACTCTCTAAAGAGAGCGCTAGGCCGAACCATCCTGAAGAGAGCTTGGTTTAGGGTGGCGGCTGAAGATTTCAGCTATAGATACGGAGACGATAGCGGTCTAGACGATAGAGCTTGGTCTAGAGGATGGGGCGGCGAAAGCGTTGTCAAAGAGACAAACTGAAGGGATAAGCCTCGATTTTAATTTTTACACCGTTAAGTAAAAACATTGCAAAGTAACTACTGCACGACATAAGAATCCAGATTAAGAAAGTAATTTCCGTCGCATTCGGCTGGCGCGAGACGATTTGACTAAGAGAGTAGTGACCCGAGGTTCAGACAAAATCATGCAAATTGTGACTAGGTGGATAAAGCTATGCGAAAGGAAAACGTGGACAATTGTTTAACCGAGTCATTGCCCATGGTTGATGAGATCTTTGGAAGGAGAGGAGTACAAGAGTCGACAACAATGAAAAGGAGCCATTTTCAGTCAAACCTGCCACACTTGCGTTGTGCATAGTTGAGTAGGAGGCTGGGTTATGGCGGAAATTTTCAGTAAAATTTTATACGTGCGGTTCAAAGTTGTATAGTAAAGCGGAGTGATGGACTGAATTCTGAACCACTGAATTACGTATCTGGGCTAGAACTGTCAACAACTCAGAAGCATACAGGTTCAGCCGTTAAATGATAACCGCGCAAAGAAATGCTAAGCAATCCCACCGGGCAGCCGCCGCCCCCTTCTCCTTCCATCCATTAGCTCCCACACCGCCGCTGCGATTTCCACCCACGGGATCAGCCTGTCCACCTGTGTCGCGATAGCACCTAAATTGATGCATGAAAAATTCAAACTAAAATATATATAGATAAGACAAGCGTGCATGTATTATCTATGGATGTAAAATTTGAGTTTGAATAAAAACTTATGCAAGGTGAAACAAGAAAGTGAAATCAGCACTAGTGTAATTGCGGGTACAACTGTTTATCTCTTATATGCAACTTGCTCCTATCATGTACTGATTTTCTTTTTCTATTATGTTTACCTAAGTTTTTTTTCAAGCTCAAAATTTGCATGCACCTAGATGATTTCATGGTTATCCATCCATATTTTTGTTGGAGTTCCTTTTACCGGTTTAGGTACTATATTTGGTAACACTATAACACCCTAACTGGCTAACCGCTATAACAAATGGGTTCCCATATCCGACCGATATATTTTTATATTGCCAAAGTTAGCACATACGCCTTACTCAGAATCTGGATGGGCAGGTTCCACCATATATACTTTATTATATGCTCTTTGTTATGATTGGGTCACTTTAGGATATATTGAGCCAAAGTACTACATAAGCAACAGGGTATCAAGGACAACATATCTCCTCACATCTTGCACATAAATTATTCTTATCCTGACAAAGGGATTAATGATATACCCACTCAAAACAAGCAACGGATGGATGAAGTTTCAAGAGCATCAGCTGATCAGCCAGCCCGCAGGCAACTTTGCATGAAATATTCAAAGAAAATATAGATGGTACTAGAGGCTACGATAATCTATATACATACAAGATTTGAGCTTGACCAAAAACTTGTGCAAGCTGAAAGTATAATTGCTAGTGTACATGTTGTTATACACAGTTCGCTCATATTCGTATGTTGATTTCCCTTTTTTATCTTACATTATCTCTGTACTTTTTTCATGCTCTATCCATCCATGTTTTGGATGGAGTTTCTTATATACTGGTTTAGGTGTTGCCGTGTTTAGTAACAAAGTATGAAAGTAACACCCTAACCCATGGCAACATAAGCTGTGTTCCCACCTATGAGAGATTGTGCTGGCATATTTTGAGATAACAAAATCACCGCACAGTAAATCAGCGGAGGCACAAAATCTGGATGGGCATGTTCCACCATGTGCTTTTTATTATGATTGGGTCACTTTCGATTCCATTACTTAAACACTTCAATATTATTATTTTTACTAAAAATATATAAAAGATTTGTAAGGCCTATATTGAGTCAAAGCTAACTAATTAAGCAACAAGGTATCAAGAACATATAAAGGGATTAATGTAAGGCCCACTCAAAGCAACGGATGGATGGAGTTTCAAGAGCATCAGCTGATCAGCCGGCCGCAACTTGCAGCATAATGGTGTGTGATGCCGTGACCATAGGCCCTGGGTACCTTTTTGTTTACGACATATCTGGTAGTTGCACTACTGAAAATTGAGCATTCGTCCAACGCGTTATGCGCGGCGTTAGTACCGGTCATCACGCATAGTGTCACCGGAGCCCCTATAGTACTGGTTTGGAGTCTCAGCCGGTACTAAATGGCGGCATGGAGACTGGATGGCCAACAGCTATATTCCTCGGAAACCATTTAGTACCGGTTGGTAGTTTCAATCGGTACTAAATGGTGTTCATGCACGTGTGTAGTGGCTGGTAGCTTCAACCGGTACTAAATGTCACAATTTAGTACCGGCTAAGCAATCAGCCGGTACTAACGTACACCCTATAAAATAAGCTCCTTCTTCCTCCCGAGCTCGAGCTCAACCATTTGACCAAGAGCTCAGGCTTCTTCACTCCATGAGAGACCTAGGGGAGGTGCTGCCTATTTTCTTCCACGATTTGTGGGGATTTCACTCTTCCAATTGTTCTAAAGGTTAGTAACTTTATCCTCCCTCCTCTCATGATTAGCATTCTATGTTTTATGCTTTGTAGCTAGAGAAATTTATGCTTTTTTAGAGTGAGGATGAATGAAGAGTTTTTTTCATTTATACATGCATGGAGAATGTAGATTTTTTACTTATGAAAGTCTGTTCGATATTGAGAAAATCATATTAGATGTTGATAAATATGTGTTGTGTTAATTACCTTTAGTACCATGTTAAAATAAAAATAATCAACTAATTTTGTTGCTTTACATAAATAACATAGTTGAGCTCAAGCTGACGATGATTCAGGATGAAGGGAGTTGCTGCCGAAATTCCCCATAAATTTGTAGGGATTTAATTTGCTCATCGAAAGTGGTCCATAAAAGGTCAGCAATATTTTTTAGAAAGATTTTTTTTACATTTTTTGCTTTACAAATGGAGAAGTAAATTAAAAACTTTTTGCAAATGGACCGGCAATGGATGTACGGTGACCGGTGTTCCATTCCTTTCATTAATGGTATAAAGACTTTTCTCGAAGCGGCAGAGGCCAACAAGTCGCCGAAGGGTTTCATGTGCTGTCCATGCAGAATGTGAAAAAAATAACAAGGATCACTCTAAAAAAAACTCTACATGGTCATATATTTCGTTGGGGTTTCATGGAAAACTATATTCTTTGGACCAAGCACGGCGAAAGAGGAGTTGTAATGGAAGACGGTGAAGAACATGATGATGATAACAACATTCCAGCCGACTGGGCTGAAGGTGGTGCCTTTGCAAATTTTGAAATGGACGCGGCTGAAGAAGATTTTGCACAAGATGAACTAGCTGACCTAGCTAAATGCAAAGAAAGATTCCGAAAATGCAAAGGAGACAAAGAAGTTTGAGAAGATGTTGGAGGATCACAAAAAGTTGTTGTACCCCATTGCAAATAGAGCCATTGTAGTGGAACTTTCGAACCATGAAGACTATTTTCAACTTCCTGGATAAACAGCATCACATGCAATACATACTTTGCCGTACAACTTTCGCTGAGTCATTCATCCCTTTTTTCATCCGTTCAAGTTAATAGTAAGTATATCTAACATTGCATGTGTATACATATATGAACAGGTACTACTGGATACTGCTTATAATCGAGATTGATCGAAGCCACGTCACAGTGTTGGATCCGAAGAGAAAACCAAAATCATAATACCATAGCCTCATAGACGCGCTTAACAAGGTATGGGCTCGCTTTAAAAAACACCTAGGACCGTTCAAAGAACAACTTAATATCATGGATAACTTTCCGGTATGAATTCAATTTGGACATCTAGGGCATGTCAGTTCTTTAAAAACCACGACTGCTTCAATATTTCATAACTTTTTTTTTCCATATTTAGTGTTTGAGGTATGAGGATGGAAACAACTTATGTGAATACTATTGTTGTGAGTTCATACACGGTTTTGTAGGTCTTAAGAAAATAACGGACCGTGAATACCAAGTACGTAAACACAATTCATAACAATTTAATATTTTTCACTCTTCACATATATTGGATTAAAATGATGATGTTAATTTGCACGTGATAGATTTCTGAAATGAGAAAAGATCTCATCGCCCTAGAACGACTCAGGGCAATTCAAGAACAACTATGTGGATTCCTTTTGGAGGAGGTCGTAAATCCAAAGGAAGAATTCTATTACGATGGAACAAGTGTGGGGCAACTTCATCCAATCAGGGACTCGAATGACGACGCGTAGTGCATATTCGGAATACTTATAATATTTGTGAAGTGTATATAAATTGTCTAAATATAATATATGTAACTTTTACTATATGCTAGATCAATATATATAGCGTAATATTACTACTATATGCAAACGCATACTGTACGCTAATACGAATTCTAACTAACCCACGAATTAAAATGAAAGAAAAATAAAAATAGTTTAGTACCGGTCGATACCAATCGGTACTAAATAGCCCATTTAGTACCGGGCATTTTAGCCGGTACTAAATAGCGTGATATTTAGTACCGAATAAGCGGTACTGATTAGGCGCTCGGTACTAAAGGGGGTTACTGACTGAACAGTACTAGGGGTCAATCGTCCAGTAGTGTTGTATGGTTTTTCTAAAGATCATTTGCATGATTTTTTTGGTAGGTTATGTAAGTATATGCGTTTGCTTTTTGTTTATTACTAGAACGCCAGTTCTTCATCCCTGCGTCATGGTTCAGCTGTTCAATTTCATCATATGTATTAGGGCAACTTTGGATCTAGTCTGGTTTTGAGCATGGTAAAATGGCTCTAAGCGGAGCCGTGTGAGCTGCTCAACGACTATGGAGGTCGCCATATTTCCCATCAATCTTGTTTTAGGCCCAAGAGGGCAAAGATCAAACGATGGTAAAGGAGATGGAAAAACATTGTTTGAGTACTAGGTGTTAGTACATGTCACATTGGATATTCGGATGCTAATTAGGAGGATTAAATATGAGCTAATTATAAAATTAATTGCAGAACCCCTAGGCTAATTCACGAGATGAATCTATTAAGGCTAATTAATCCATCATTAGCAAATGGTTACTGTAGCACCACATTATCAAATCATGGACTAATTAGGCTTAATAGATTCCATCTCACGAATTAGACTCGATCTGTGCAATTAGTTTTGTAGCCTATGTTTAATACTTCTAATTAGTATCAAACATCTGATATGACAGGTACTAAACTTTAGCACGTGGGAGCCAAACACCTCCTAAAATTTGTAACACACATCATTATTTTCATCCTCAGGTTGTACAAAATCGAGGTACACTGATTCGATAAGCATGCACATCGACGACCATCACATGCCATTGCGCTTGCAAGTCTTGTACTGCTTCTGCCTGCCAAGCGCCGGCGCCGGCGCCTTCCACTTGCCGGCGATTTCCTCCAGCATCTGCCAGGACGAACCCTGGGCGCGCACGCCTGCACCACCGCCCCCTGCAGGTCCCTGGCCCGGCGGCCGACTTTTTTTATTTTAGCTCTTTTCACGAAAAAATTTCACAAATAGTCTCCTGGCAAAACCAATTCTAAAAATGGACCCTTAGCTTGGCGCCAATCTACAACGTCTTGGTGCCAGCCTCCATGGCGCCAAGGTCCCCGCACCGGGCCTCCGACGTGGCGTCGGGCCTCTGACGTGGCGCCAAGGCTTGGCGCCAAGATCTATGGCACCAAGATCTATGGCGCCAAGCCTTGGTGCCACCTGTTGCTGGCGCCAAGCCTTGGCGTCATGATTTTGGCGTCGAGCCTTGGCGCCAGCCTCCCTGGCACCAAGCCTTTTAACTACGGCGCATCCCTTCCTTTGCGTGGCCCTTTCTTCCTTCCTCCGTTCCACGAGTTCAAACTCGCGTCCGCTCTTGTCGCCGCCGCCCCGCCCGCCCCCACCCCCGGCCGGCTCCGGCGCCCGCCGCCGCCCGCGAGGAGGCTGCCCGGCGCCCGAGCCCACCCCCGACCGCCCGGCGCCCGAGCCTGCCCCCGCCGTTGTGTTCCTCCGGCCAGGCCCCCACGCCCGCCCCGCCAGGAAGGCGGCCGCCCCGCCTAGGCCCCCGCGGCCGGCCTGCCAGGCAGGCGCCCGCCCCCGGTCGGAGGCCGCCCGCGGTCGCCCCCGCCCCTAGCCGGCTCCGGCGCCCGCCGCCGCCCGGTGGCTCTCCGCCCGGCGCCCGACCTCCGCCGGTGTGGAGGACTCAGGTAGAACTTAACTAGAATTTAGATTGTTAGGTAGAATTTAGATAGGTAGATAGAATTGGTAGATTAAAATAGTTAGATAGATAAATTAGAATTAGATTGTCAGGTAAAATTTAGATAGGTAGGTAGAATTGGTAGATGAAATAGTTAGATACATAAA
This sequence comes from Setaria italica, assembly GCF_000263155.2. NCBI lineage: Eukaryota > Viridiplantae > Streptophyta > Magnoliopsida > Poales > Poaceae > Setaria > Setaria italica. The sequence goes on along the minus strand of NC_028450.1, from coordinate 1,833,375 downwards.
TTAGAATAGTTAGGTAGAATTGTTAGATATGAAAACTAATTTATTTTGGTAACTTATTTTTATTTTTATGAATTGCAATGATAGAAGGAACAGAGAATACTCGTGACACTATTTAACTAGATGGATGTCCAATTTTGTTTACGTAGTTAGATGTATAGTTAGTTACATAGTAAACTAGTTATTATGATATTTAGTTAAGTAGTTGTACATATTAGGTGACATAGTTAGCTAGTTGTATGATATAGTTAGTTAGTTGTATTTAGTAGTTAGTAGTCAATTGATACTATCTCATTTCATACTAGAGACCTTGTACTTCACATGCTTCATTTATTATGGACTAAATGAATTGTGTGTCGTTATATTGATGTACTGAGAATGTAGTGAGCATATATCACGGAGGTATGTAATGAGTTTTGTAAATAGTCTACATTTAATACTCCTAATTAGTATCTAAACATTCGATGTGACGGGTGCTAAAAATAAGTCAATGTAACCAAACGGGAATGTAGTGAGCATATATCACGGAGGTATGTAATGGATTTTGTAAATAGTCTACGTTTAATACTCCTAATTAGTATCTAAACATTCGATGTGACGGGTGCTAAAAATAAGTCAATGTAACCAAACGGGACCTTCACATGCTAGCAGGAGTAGCACTTATCAAAGCACAACTGCCCTTTCTCGGTAGGGAAAGACCACATTTTTTAATCTTCATGCACGCTTTGCTTGTGCTGGAGCAAGCGAAGCTCCAGTGCTTCACCATATCGAGCTCACTCGAGCTTTGGCCGAGCCGAGCTTGAGCCTAATTGTAAGCACGGCTGGATTTCAGGCTCGGCTTGAAACTCTGTCAATCTCAAGCTTGAGGCAGCAGGCTCGCTCGAGCTCGGCTTGTTGACAGCCCTAGTGACTACGTTAAACTTCAAGGAATTCCGCCTTGATCCATTTCTTAGATATGCTTGTTTGGGGTTCAAGCATTCATATTTCATAGGGAGTAACTGTGCAAACGTACGTATATGTACACATAGGTAAACTACAAAGTATAAAAGGAAAGAGTTAATTGAACCACTCTAGTATGAAGAAAGAATAGATCAAAAATTTGGGAGTGTTTTTTGTTTTGTTTGTTTAAGCCAACCTAGTGTCGACAAGAAAGTCCTCCCACGCAAAGCGCAAGGTCCAAATATTCAACATTTTTTCCTTATATCATCAACATGCCACTATTCTTAACCATATCCGAAACGGGCGTGCTAGCGATCGGACGTCCGATAATTTTTTTTATCGGACGCTCCGTCGCAACATTAAAAAATAACTATGGAAACATCAAAAATCAACACTTGCAACATGAAACACATGCACTAAAAATAGTTTTGGAACTCATGCATGACATCCATCTCTTTATAGGATAAAAAATCCCCTGCGTAGCATTTTGTCATATTTCACGCAACATTCATCAAAAGATAAATTTGCAACACCTTTACATGCATGAAACATCTCGGATGGCTTCTTACAACATTCAAAATAGACACGTTGCAATAATAAAAATCACAAGTTGCAACATCTCAAATAGAAAATCTCGAATAACATCTGAATCTCTTCAAAAGGATCACAACTTTGCAAAATTGACCATTGAAACATTAGAGAGCATCTTATGCAACATCAAGAAAGAGCGCAACAAAAAAATCCTCATATTGCAACATCAAAGGAAAAAGTTTGAAACATCCAGAATCACCTATTGCAACATACAAAATGATATAGTGACCATTGAAACATTGGAGAGCATCTTATGCAACATCAAGAAAGAGCGCAATAAAAAAATCCTCATATTGCAACATCAAAGGAAAAAGTTTGAAACATCCAGAATCACCTATTGCAACATACAAAATGATATAGTGTAACACCTACAAATAACATATCGCAACAGCATATTCCATGCACCAGGTCATGCCGTCGTTGCCATCCTATTACTCCAATCAACACCAACAGATCTGACTCCACTTCCGACCAGAGCACTCCCTATGTGTTGCACATCTAGAGGAGGGAAACGAGCTCGCGAGCTCGCCGTGCACCATCTTCTCGTCATGTCACAACGGATGAGCTCTCCGCGCACCGCCCTCTCACTCATTGTGTTGCGCCGCGCTGCTCGGTCTGCGTCTGCCACCCACCTCAACTGGGGGAAAGGGAGGAGGAGCTGGGGGAGAGGGACCTCCACCTCCATCTCCACCCCTGTAGACATCTAGAAGCACAACCCCCAGCTCTCGTCTAGAAGCACGCCCCCAGTTCTAGGAGATGCGGGCAGGAGGAGTTGCAGCTACAAGCGGCGGTAGCAAGCGAGAAGAGAGTAGCATATGCATCCGGGAATGAAGAAAGATGGAGACATTAGCAGGTGTGGAAGCAAGCAGCAGTATTAGAGAAAAAATAGATATGGCAGAGAGCGCAAGGTTTGTGGATGAAAACATGCCACGCGTCCACGTCTACGTCCGATATTTCTCGCAAGGTTTGTGGATGAAAACGTATCACGCGTCCACGTCTACGTCTGATATTTCTGGTGGCTCCGAACGGCCGAGTCCTAGCATTTTCGTACCCGAAATCCGCTGGTTCAAAAGTCCACACTCTCCCTACCTGGCTGCCTTCTCAGAACCAATCGCGCGGGCTTCCCATTACGTCTCATACCGGCTGCCCGAAGCACGCGACCAATGGACTCGTTGGCCGGCCCAGGCACCGCGGAGCGGACGGCGCCGCCGCGGCCGCACGTCGTGCTGGTCGCCAGCCCCGGCGCCGGCCACCTCATCCCTATGGCCGAGCTGGCGCGGCGCCTCGTCGCGCACCACGGCGTCGCGGCCACGGTCGTCACCTTCACAGATCTTTCCGCCCCGGACGCCCACTCCGCCGTCCTTTCGTCCCTCCGCGACGATGGCGTTGACACCGCCGCGCTCCCCGCCGTCCCGCTCGACGACCTCCCCGCCGACGCCCACATCGAGACCTTGCTGCTGGAGTTGATCGGCCGCTCCATCCCGCACCTTCGAGCCCTGCTCCGCGACATCAGCTCCGCCGCCCCGCTCGCCGCGCTGGTGCCGGACTTCTTCGGCTCCATGGTGCTGCCTCTCGCGGCCGAGCTCGGCGTCCCGGCCTACCTATTCTTCCCCATCAACCTCACCTCGATATCCCTCATGCGCAGCGCCGTGGAGGTCAACGACGGCGCTGCTTCCGGCGAGTACCGTGACCTCCCCAACACTCTCCAGCTTCCCGGGGGCGTGTCGCTGAGCCGCGAGGACTACGCGGATGGGTTCCGGAACAGCAAGGAGCCGGTCTACGCGCACATCATCGAGGAGGGCCGCCGGTACCGCGCCGCCGCCGGCTTCTTGGTGAACACCTTCGACGAGATCGAGCCCAGCTACGTGGAGAAGTTGACGAAGCAGGCGGCGGACCAAGGCACGTTCCCGCCTGCTTACCCTGTGGGGCCATGCGTCCGGCCAAGCTCCGACGAAGACGGCGCGTTGGCTTGCTTGGACTGGCTGGATCGGCAGCCGGCAGGATCCGTGGTGTACGTCTCCTTTCGGGAGCGCGGGCTCGTTGTCTGTGGAGCATACGGCCGAGCTCGCCGCCGGGCTGGAGGACAGCGGCCACAGGTTCCTCTGGGTCGTGCGCATGCCAAGCCTGGACGGAGAAAACTCCGACTGGGGAAAAAGCCACCGTCGCGCCGAGGACGATCCCTTGGCGTGGCTTCCCGAGGGGTTCTTGGAGAGGACGAGCGGCCATGGACTTGCCGTGGCGGCATGGGCGCCACAGGTGCGCGTGCTCTCCCACCCCGCGACGGCGGCGTTCGTGTCCCACTGCGGCTGGAACTCGACACTGGAGAGCGTGGCGGCCGGCGTGCCGATGGTCGCGTGGCCGCTGTACGCGGAGCAGAGGGTGAACGCCGTCGTCCTGTCGCAGAACGTGGGCGTGGCGCTGCGGCCGCGCGCGACGCGGGCGGACGGTCTGATCACACGGAAGGAGATCACGGCGGCCGTGCGGGAACTGATGGATGGGGAGGAGAAGGGGCGTGCCGTGCGCCGCCGGGCCGAGGATTTGCAGGAGGCGGCGGCGCGGGCGGGAGCGCCCGGGGGGTCGTCCTGGCAGATGCTGGAGGAAGTCGCCGGCAAGTGGAAGGCGGCAGCGCTGGGCAGGCAGAAGCAATAGAAGACATGCGAGCGAAGAGACAGGTGGTGATCGTCGATGTGCATGCGTCATCGACTCAGTGTACCTCGGTTTGTACAACCTGACGGTGAAAATAATGAGTTGTTGTTACAAAATTTAGTTTGTTTTTCCATCTCCATTAAGGTCAAAACCTTAGCCTCTCTTAAAGAAAATATTGATGGGAGACCTGGCGGCCTCGATGCGTTGATCAGCTCATACGGCTCCGCTTAGAACCATTTTACCATGCCCTAATGTGGGATGAATATGGTGAAATTGAATCACTGAACCATGATGCAGGGATGAAGAACTGGACGTTCTAGTAAACAAAGCAAACGCATACTTTCATAACCTACATAAAAAAATCATGAAAATATATAATCTTTAGAAAGAGCGTACAAGTACCTAAGAAGGCCGGCTGATCAGCTGATGCCTGATGCTCTTGAGAAATCATGCAAATAATCTTACATGGCATCGCACACCATTAAAGTTAGAGGGAATTCCTCAATGCCATTGAAATTTCTAAGAATTCCTCACTGCCACTAAAATTCTTCTCTTCCCTTTATTGCCACTATTTTAATTTTTCCTTCCCTCATTTGCCATTCTGTTAGATTTCCCGTCCTAATAGCAACGGAGGAGAGGTCGCCGGAGGGGACGAACTATAGCTGGGAGAGAGGGGGCCACGAGGTGGAGCAGCGCGGTGTCGGGCGCAGAGGGCAGCGCGGAGAGCGCGGCGGAGAGGGGCGTGCCCGAGCACTGGCGGAGCGCGAGCGTGGCGAGGCGGGCTGCCGCGGCGGAGCGCGGGAGCGGGTGCCCGGAGGCGCCGGAGAGGATGGTGGGGTCGGCGCCCGGCACGGCCGACCGCGCCCCGGGCGCCGAGGAGAGCAGCGGGACTGAGGTTTCGGCTCGTGTTCGTGCGCTGGCAGCGCTGCGGCCGAGTGAATGAGCACAACCGCGCCCGGCGCTTTTGATCGAAGTTTTGCGAGTTTGGGTCTTCGCGCAAGCAGCTGCATGGCAAGGCATGGCTAGCGACGTGTCTTGAGCAGCGGCGGCGGAGCGTGAAGCAGGCAGGCAACTGTGTGGCGGCGGCGGGTAGGCAAGTAGAGCAGCTGCAATGAGGCACAAAGATTTTGTCAAACCATCGAATTGTTTGATCATTTTTTAACCAAATTCAAACATGAACTCGTGAAAAAGTTTTAATAGAACCTATAACTGGCAGGGGCGAAGCTAGAGCGTGCACAACTTCAACATTGTATCGCCCTGTTATGAGATAAAGAACGAGTATATATATTTATTTAGAAACAAGAAATGGATAAAAAAAATTTAGACAAAAGAAAATTTCGAAAGTTATATTAATGTCGGGAAAAAAAAACTCTTAAGCGGGTCGTTCCAAAAATTGCTTTGATTACACTCTTTTTTTATTTCATAGTCAAAATGAATTATTTTGAATGAAACTTGATTTCACTCCGGCTTACTCTGAACTCGCTAGTCTCAGATTTTTTTAAACGAACAGGAGAGCTACCGATTATGAGAGCTACCGATTATATAAAAAAAGAGTTTCAGACCGGAAGGAAGAAACAAGAAAAGGAAAAGAAAAGAAAAAAACCAAACTGATCCGGTTGGTTTGACCGGTTGGATTGGGATATCAACGCGGGTAGCCACACCACTTAAAAACTATCACACCCTATCAGTTGGATTGGGACATCAATGCGGCCTCACCACTCCACACGTCACGGCGGCATCCACCAACATCCACGCTCATAATTCGCCGAAACCTCCAGGCGTGGTCCAGCATCGATACGGAACCAACAGAAATAGACTACACCGCACCGAGATGGCCACCACCATATGGAACCCTACGCTGTAGTGCCACTACAACACCACACTCCACCTGACAGAGTGATACTACTGAATCTGGACCTCTCGTAGGATGCCTCGCAGTTGCCACCGTGATAACACAACGCACGGGGGTCTCATCACATCCGCCGTTGGACTCCACCTCACTCTCGTCGCCTCGAAGAAACACCACACATGGGGCCTCGTCACGCCCACCATAGCACTCCACGTCACGGATCTGTTTCTTTTGTCGCTGTCACAGTGGTGAGCAATATTGCCCCGCTCCACAGAAGCTCCATCGATTAAGCCAAGCCGGCACCACAGGTCGACTTCACCTCGTTGCTTCACCCGCGCAATAGTGTCCGCCGCCATGTCAGGAAGCCAGAGAAGTCACTTGCGCCGTCTTCCGACGATGTACCACACCGGGTAGTCTAGCCAGGCTGAGCAACTTGCCGCGGTCCGCTGTAAGCCGAGTTGTCCCACAATACCGTTGCCACAAGCGCCGTCTTCCGACGCAGTCCCACGTCGCACCAACCGTTGCCAAGCACTGATAACCACGCAACAACCCCTGGCCGCCACCATAACTGTGATCGCCTCCATGTGACCTCAGCAACACCCGTCCAGCTTGCCATGTAGCGGAATTCTTGCCACCGGCTACGGTCGTCCATGGCTAATGGACCAGGAAGTTACAAACCGAGATGGGTCTCTAGAGATGACGCCTCTAAGGAGGGCACGATGCCAATGGCGTCATCGTCGCTCGTCCGGAATCTGGACAGAGTTTTCACCCAGAGGACCCCGTATAGCTGGATTGTAGCTCAAAAATGACGCCCCCAATAGGGAGAACGACGCCCTAGGGCACCGCCGTCATCTCTATCAGCAAGAACGCCGGTGGGGGCTTTCACCTGGAGCATCCCAACCCCTGCACGCTCACGGCTCGGCACTCCTAGCCAAAGTTACGGTACCACATCCAAGGCAGCGTCGCCACTGCGCCTCCTCGCACCACGCCGTCGTACCTCCACCTCCGCTCGCTCACCGGTAGTCATCCTCCTCGCGTTGCGCCATGCACCGTCCCACGCGCGGCCTGCGCCTAGCGCCTCCTCCGCACCATTGTCCTCCGCGCTGGCGCCACCTTCGCGCCGCACCCTGCGCCATCTCCACGCCGACATCCTCCACGCTAGCGCCCTCTCCACGCCGCTCTTCTCCACGGGCCGGCGGCGGCCACCGCACCTCCTCCGCATCTCCTCCTCCTGGCGGCCCCTCCTGCCGCGCGCCTTCTTTGCCTTACGTCAGGGCCGCCGCCGCGCCCGTTGTCACACCCAGACCGTCGTCGTCCTCTACCCAGACCGCCGCCACCATTGCTAGCCAGGATGGGTCGGGGCTCGTCCTCCACCAACCGCTGCTCCGACGGCCGCCTCGCCATCGACTTCCTTACCAAGGCGCTCAACTTCCCCTCCTTCCTCCCACCGTGCCTCTCCCTCTCCAACGCCTCGGCAGCGGCGGACGGCGTCGGCGTCAACTTCGTGGTGGCTAGGTTCACGACCATTGAGCACGACTTCTTCGCTAGGAACAACCTCGGCCTCGACAGCTGTTCGCAGTTCGGCGCTTTCCTCGGTGGCCGCATCTGCCTCGTCTGCTCGCCTGAGACCGCCGCTGTCCTGTCTCCACGTGAATCCGTCGTCGCCGGATTTGGCTCCACGGCGCCGGATCCGCCTTCCCGAAACGTCGTCGTCTCCATAGCTGGCGGATCCACCATAACCACTCGTTTCCTCACCCATGGTCGGACCCAGGCAGTGAGACCCCGCCGCCGCCGTCCTGGAGGCCGGCGTGGGCTTCCAGCCAGCGAGGGGAGGGAAGAGGAGGGAGGGGGTGGCGGCGGCGGCGGCGGGGGTGGGCGGTCGCCTCCCGAGCTGCACGAGCGGGGCGACGCTCTGTTCAAATTTCAGTCCAATTCTCTGCTAGTCTCGATTTAAAGTTAGGCAAAAATAAATCAAATTTGAACAATGCTCGACGAGAAAGATATTGGCTTGCTATCCGCCGATGTTGCCTTTGCATCCCCCATGTTGTTATAGTCCACACAACTGCCTTTGCATTCCCCATGTTGTTATAGTCCACACAACTTCAATTTAAGCTCATCAGGTAATACATAGAGATATTATGATGCAATGGTAATCCAAATTTTTTTTATGAAAATGGTAATCCAAATTTCTGACAGAAATCCAGCCATATTCGTCAATGGAGCACATGCATTCCATTTATTTAGAAGAATTAAAAGGGTTAAGAGAGCACTGCATCAACAAATTGGAAGGAGAAAAAAATCATGGAGCTAGCGGAAATGTTGCAGAAATGGAGGAGCTGGAGACAGCATGATCGGAGAAAAAAATCCTGTGAAGGCCGAAGGCCAGCAGCAGCTACACTGGACTCCCCGGCACATTACACAAGCGCACACCGGCACACGCAGATGGCCAGCTAGATGTGGTTGAGCTCCACAGTGACCAGGCGTGCGGTGGTGCACCGTGCACACGTTGGTTTGGCTGGACTAGGCGGAGAACACGAGGTAGAGGTGGAAGAAGAACACGCGCAAGACTGGCGGGCTCAGGCGGCGCACGTCTCCAGGCGCGTGTGCACGGACGTACGGTTCCCCTGCGCCCTCCGCGCGCTCGCCCAGTTTGAGCTGCCGACAGCCGAGCCACCCGAACGACATGGCTGGCAGAGGATAACAGAAGGGAGTGTTGTGGGCCAAGCTATCAGTGAGTGAAACTTAACAGATTGTAGACAGAATGGGAAATGCAAATTTAAAATAGTGACAGCGAAGGGAAGAGTAAAATTTCGATGGCACCGAGGGATCGAAATTTCAATGGCATTAAAGAAATTCACTCAGGAAATCTTAAAGTTACGCTGCAAGTTGCCTGCGGGCTGGCTAATCAGCTAATGCTCTTGATCGAAACGCCATCCATCCGTTGCTTTGAGTGGGTATTTCATTGATCCCTTTGTCAGAATAGGAATAATGTGAAAGATGAGAGGAGATTTGATCAGATGATGGGATGGGTGGGTGGAAGATTTTGCTTTATTTTAATATTGTTTTTTTATGAAACAATAAGTTCGTTGTCAAATCCATTTGAACTATGGTATGGAATTAATATAATAAAATGAGATGCAACAGAAATAATAGTTTACTTCATAAATTATTTCATTGGTCCAATCTAGCAACTAATGGGATTTCCCCTTCTTGTTTCTCCAACGCACAATTTTACTTCTAAGTTCAAATTTATTGGATCGGTAGAGAAATGTAAAGAAGTGTGTTTATAATATCCTATATGAAGCAATGCAAGAAAGAAATTTTTTCATTTTTATATTTAATAATTTCTGTTTTCCCAAAAATAATCACCTAGAAGAAAAATTTGCAAATCTATACCTATATAGCCATTTCAAATGGTTACAATCGTTTGAAATGGCGATACGCTAAAAAATATAGCCGTTTCATTTGGCTCCAAACACCTATATGTTTCTAGCTTAGTTGTCACATCAGCTTATAGCCAAATGAAACGGCTACATGTTTCTGGCATAATGCCTAGTCAGCTTACCGCCGTTTCAAATGACTATAGCCAAAATGAAATGGCTATAAGATTTTTTTTTTTCTTTTTTTCATTCCCCCAACTGAAATGGTAATTTTTTTATAGACTTAGAAAATAAAAATGGTATAAGTTATATTTGTAATTTGACTGCAATTTGAAAAAAATTGTTATATGTGCTACTCTTGTTTTACATTTAAGTAGTTAGCTATCAGGACTGCTATATTTATTTTAGTGTCCAAATAACTTAATGATCTAAACTTTTCAAACATGTTATGTGTGCCTCCCTCCGAAAATCTCGCTCATTACTTGTATCAGTCCCTAGATTAGTTGCTGATAGAGTCATCATCACAGATTAGCATCAAAACAATAAAACATGCATAAAATTATGGAAAACTAGTTTTTCACCTCTACTTAGCGGGGTGTAGCACAGTCGTCCACTCCAATAGGCAGAATAAATTTAGAACCGAGACTTATAACCTGTACAATGAAAGCAAATTTGAGTAGCAAATCCTAGCGTTGGAATTATATAAAATGCAGGGATATCAAGGAAAAGGAAATGAGGTTTGGTTTTATCAAGAAACTCATTTTATGCAAGTTGAGGTGAGTTTTGGATAAGAAAATGAAAGAAAGTACTTTTATGAAGTTGTTGGCCTTGGAGGGGAAATTCCACCTCTATGTTCCCATGTTTTAAAGAGCATCAGAGACTGTCAGGGTCCTCCTAAACTAGCTTACGCCTCGTTCTAAAATAATTCTCTTAGGGCCTCAGCCCTTCCTCACCAACACCCAAGTTATGAAAACACATGATTGCTAATCGATGGGAGTTCTAACTATGTTGCTTGTGACCGTGAGCCTCGGCTATCCAGACAGATTAATGACTCTGTAGAGTTTGTACACTTTACCCATACGTTCGATCAGCCCATACCTTAGACTTAGGTGGTACTGACCTATGAGATCCATACTTGCCCGCATCTATCTCTAGACAGCATTCCCTAGGTCCATCCACCGATATATTGGGGTCTAAGCAAGGGATACTACCGTCCGCCACGTGGATATCATACTGGGAAAGTGCGCACAATGCAAATATATCAAATAGGGTCTCCGACCCTCTCACAGTCAACCCGCGCTAACCAGACCTGGGACTATGCGAAGGTCCTGCTACAGTATACCCGTTGCCCCCCGTGGCCCCTTGAGATGGAGTCCTAGGTTCAGCTAGCGGGGTGTGAATCAAGACCTCACATAAACAGACACCCCTGAAGGTTGTACCTCTATGCATGTATGGTTGCACGTTTCACTAGAAAGACTTGCCCAGTCCTTATAAGACCAAAGTAAGATTTGGGACAGAATCTCCACCGAAGCTACCCATTTACTTCCATGTCCTATTCTTAATGGTTACTAGCTCTATAGACCAGAGTCATGTCCTATTCTTAATGGTTACTAACTCTATAGACCAGAGTCAGCTAATGAAGATAGGATTCTGAGAGTTCATGGGATCAGAGGAAGAGTCCAAGACAAGCACGGTGCCTCCACAGAATAAGGGAAAGTGTGCAGATTTGTTTTAGTTAGTTTTTAGAATAATTGTAACGGTTCATGTTGTAACCGACTAAGACTTTACCTTGCTCAAGGGTATAAATATAATCCTAGGGCGTTATACCAAATAATCATCAATTCATAAATACAATGTTTTTCGGCTTCACGCCACCAAACCCTAGGAATCATCAATTCATCAATACAATGTTTTTCGGCTTCACGCCACCAAACCCTAGGAGTAGGAGTAGGAATAGAGTAATTTTCTCGATGAGTTCCTTCTAGTGAGCAGGACTGCATCGGTTTCGATCTCCGACGAGCTTGTAAGTACTGTCATTGTCAGTCATTACGTTATCTGTATCAAAACTTTCTCGATTAGGTTCGATATTTTGATCCTCTTATCGTAAGGCTAGTTATCGAGTTTGCTTGTTTTAATTAAGTCGAATTGCATCAATCCCTTAGTTGTTTTGAGCGCTCACCAATTATCTAATCATATCAGCTAGTTTGATCTTGCATGCTTTAATTGCTTTATATTTATTAGATCCTATAGGTCTTTATCCTTGCCCCACATATTGCTAGCCCTCGGATCCTTAGCGTTAGACTACTGTTGTTGATCAGCCGATGATATCTCAGTCCGTCCAATCCATCCCTCTTAGTAGTAGGCTGACGTCATCGAGCCGATAGCTACGTGTGCGAGGCCTTGTTATCATGTTCTAGTCTCTTAAACTACTAGATTAAGTTATTGCCTTGCCATACTGTCTCGATTAGGTTCGATCTATCAGCTCATGATACTAATATAATCTGTAGTTTAATTGATGAAGGCATGATGAACAAGTCATCTGTTAATGGCTATTGTTTTAATGTTGATTTTATCATAGCCTGTCGACTCGTGTAGCTGATGGCACTTGCCATTAATTGTCCTCTTTATTACATGCACCTTATGATTATATCCGATGCATGTTTTACAATGGTGTTTATTCAAATTAATGCCATCCGTGAGTCCGTAGGCTTCACAACTGATGGGCTCAAGAATTTAACGTTTACCAAGCTTCCCCTTGTGAATTGCAAGTCAAATTGACTCGCACGCCACGCACCTTCGCGAGCCGATTGGAGCCTACACTGGAGTTAAGTAGATCTCCCAAGTTCTCACGTGTAGCTGATGGAAGAACCTGAAGACCAGATTTTGTGTCAATAGTTTGTTCATTTTAGCCTTAACACGAAAACTCACACCTTTTTAGGTTTTCCATAAAAAACCATTATATTTGTAATGTTCCTAAGAATTCTATTTCTCAATGACTCTCGATCATCGATCTAGTCATGACCGGGGTCATTGTTAGGATTTATGGTTAGAAATGGCTTCAAGTCAAGGTAAGAAGAAGAAATAGAGGTGGGTTGCCCTTAGGGTTTTCGAAAAACATGCAGGTCAAGTTATATTCTTGGTTTATTTTTATATTTAGAAAAACAAGACAAAAATATGATCAAGGAGGTTGGTGCAAGGACTTGCCTTCATTGATGATCCTTATACGCTTCCTAGGTTGACTAGGACCTTGGTTTCTCACCTTCTGGATCTTTAGCTTCTTGTCGGAGCCTAGTAAGGCTAATGTGACCTAGGTCTTCTAGACGGCCGGACCTTCGGCTTTGTTCCTTCTGGATCCTTGGCTTCTAGATGGATCTTGGTCGTATCCTTGGTTCGAATAAGCATACAAACATACAATCAATTCTAGCAATCAATAACTAAGGAAATTGAAGGGAAATGGATGATGGGCATTTTGGGAATTATATGGTTTCTAAAGGATAATTCCTAGATCGTTGATGAACAATTCATTAATTATATAGAAATATTTCTAAAAAACCAGTGGATAGGATAGTTGGATATCTAAGAGAATTCTAAGAAATTAAGAATGGAATTTCTAGAGTATTGGACGAGCAGCATAACGGCTAGGGTTTTATCTATATCTAAGGTTTTGGTTGCGCAGCATAACGATTGGATTTTGGGGTAGACTAGGGTTTTGGATAGATCCTATAGAGGATTTGGGTGCTGACCGGCGAGCATTAGATTCAAGGCTAGGAAACTTGCACAACAGTCTCGGCTTCAACTCGGGGCTCAGCCCTACGATGAGTGAAGCTGGGCAAGTTTCCTTGGAAACGGGTTTGCACAGAGCGACGGGCTGGGTGCCGCTACGGCACTAGGTTTTAGGGCTTAAGAGCTTGCGCGACGGATACCACTTCGACCTAACCTTGGTGCTAGCAGATAGTCACGTGGCAACAGGTGGGGTCAAGCAAGATCAAGTGGAATGAAAACCAGAGAGCTTGCACGACGGACTCTCTTTGACCTGACCTGATGCTATGAGTAAGTCGCACAGCGACAAGCAGAGCTGGGCAAGATTAGGTGTTGAGGAGGGCTTAGATTACATCTTTGTCTTCTCAAGCTCATCTCCCGAGCTTGCGCCTATGGCAAGAGATGATTGATAGTGACTTGGATGTAACCTGGTTAAAAGGATAGCTTAACTAGTCTGTAGCCGTCATGTAGACCTTTCCAGGGCGGGGGATGCCTATTGTAGGAAAGGTAACATCGACGACAAGCTAGCCAAAGGATCATATGAGGTGCAAATGCAAAAGTAAGGGTTGGAATAGGTTTAGATGGCCCTAAGATATTTAAAGAAATTTTCCTAGGATTTTTAGAATTGAATTGGATGGAAAAGCAATTTTTGGTGTACACATAATAGGGTTTTTCTATTATGTAAGAGCTAGGTATTTTGGAAAAAGGCTTGAACATGATGAACAATGGATAAGGAAGGCATGGACAGGTTTAGAATATTTCCAAGTATTTTGGTGAATTTTGGTGAATTTTTGGAATAGTGAAAGGGCTCTAAGTAAAGGTTTGTGTACACTAATCGGGTGCAGCTAGCAATTTCGCACAGGCTGACGCGCGAGGGCTGCCCAGCGCACTGTGTTGTGCGCCGCGCCCATGGGGCTGGTAGACTACACAGCCTGCGCATGCGGTCCACTACACCGCGTCCACAGGCGGTATGGCAAGGGAGCTGACGTTGTGGGGCGACGGCGTTAGCGCCCAGGCCCGCGCGTGAGATTAAGAGAGAGAGCGGGAACGGCCGTGGGGCTCGTCGGAGACACACCAGGAAGGCATTCTTGGTCACTGCCAGCTGTGTGGCTTGCGCCAAGAGAGAGAGGAGAGTGAGGCGAGGTCACTCGAGGGGTTCGGAGAGGGATGGAGGAGGGGAGGTAGCGCGGCCGCGAAGTGGCAGAAGCGCGGCCGTAGTAGTGGTGGTGGTGTGCTACAGGGAGGGCTCGGAGAGAGCTATTTATAGGTGAAGTGGGGAGCTCGCGTGGTGGCCACATCGCGCGGAGGGATAAGGGTGGGGCCGACGTGGTTGAGAATGGCGGGCTTCATGCACGACAGCTAGGGAATGAGGACGACGAAAGGAAGGTTGGGCGATGCACTAGCGGAAGAGGATAGGGGATGAAGGGGGTGAATGACCTTGCTTGCGAGCAAGAGGGAGTGCATCGGTGCAGTGGCACGGTGGAGAGTGACGGCGGCGGCGGCACTGTAGATGGCCACGATGGGGAATCGGGCTAGCGAGGGGCGCAGGTTAGCCAACTGGGCCGAGGCGAAACTCCCATAGGTGGATTGGGCCGGCGTGCACGGTAAATGGCGGGATACGTCGGGCTGGATACGAAAACGTGTTGGAAATGGGTTGGCGGCCGGTTAGAGTTTAAAAAGGGTTTTATTTTATTTAAAAGGGTTTTGGAGTTCAAACTTGAAGTAGATTTCAAATTTTAATGGAGTTTGAAGTGGGGGCTCTGATTGGACATAGAATTGGGGCTTTTTTTGGAAAAGATGCTAGGATCATTTCTTATAGAGTTTGAAAATTAATTTTGGAGATGAAGGTTTAAAGGAGTTGATAAAGAAAGGATTTGGTATAAATAGAGTCAAGGGTTTAAGTATTGAATCGTAGTAATATTCAAGGGGAATTTTAGGTAGAGTCCTTGATGAAGTTAATATTTGAATAAAATTTAAATATTTTTCCTAGGGTTTTGATGTTTAGACTTTAAATTTGAATGATTTTCTAAAGGAATTTTGGCATAGGGTTTTTTATGGAATTAATATTTGAACAAAATGTCAAATATTATTACATGAAGAGAATCATCAAGGAAATATTCCTAGAGCAACCAAATGCAACACATATGTTATTATTTTATGCAAGATTTATCTATAAAAAGGTTTTGAATATTTGGGAAAAGAAAAATATTTTTAATTTAAATAAAAAATTAAATAAAAGTTTGTATTTTTAAATATTTTAATTAGCAGGGATTACGGTCTACCCCACTTAAGGGAATCTCGTCCTCAAGATTGAGAGGTTAGGAAGAAAGGTTTTAAGGGGGTCTTGATTTCTTCACGGTCATTGTACCATATTACTTGTACCATGGTGTTCTTCGGGAGTTTCTTATACCATTCTCGTGCCATTTTCTTGTATCCAATGTTTCCTTTTCCTTATCAATCTTCTGAGCGTAGGGGTGTCAACTTGGATACTCTTGAAACTTTCAGGGAATTTGTCTTTTATATCCATGGGATG
This sequence comes from Setaria italica, assembly GCF_000263155.2. Classification (NCBI taxonomy): domain Eukaryota; kingdom Viridiplantae; phylum Streptophyta; class Magnoliopsida; order Poales; family Poaceae; genus Setaria; species Setaria italica. The sequence goes on along the minus strand of NC_028450.1, from coordinate 1,817,681 downwards.
GGAAGTCTTATTTTTCTTACTCATTTTCCATTGTTCCCTAATTCACCCAACATTTTAACCACCTTGTGTTGCATGGTGGATATTTTTTTCTTGTTTTGTTTTGACCCTCAAGTTCCTAAATCTTGATATCCTTTTCCATCTAGGTTACTACCCCACTTAAGGAGACTCAAATTAGGATTCCATTTAATCTAATATATGATTTCTCTTAGATACTTCTATATCTTTTCTATATCTTGTCATCCAGGAATTACTATACTCTTCCAGGTTTTCCTCTTACCTGGATGGTTACATATCTTCCCGTGAGATGTACCAAATGTACCATTGTTGAGTTAATATTTACAAGTACCATTGTTGATGACAGTTAGCATGCCAATTTGTGAACCGCAAGCGTACGAATCAGTTGTAGCTTTTTTCTTAGAGATTCCCCCAAGGTTTACCAATCCATGAAATAAGGGATTTGCACGCTTAACTAAGCACTAATCAGTGTAATCGAAAGCTCTTTGTATAAGACATGATTGTGCTAACAAAAGAACTAAGCAGTTGATATCAAGCAGATAGAGAGTAGAGGGTGCAGACAAGATAGATTAAACGCTTCTCCTAGGGATCTAGGATCACTTGTAGATGCAACTGCCATGCATGAAATAACTAGAGCTAAGTGTTATCGTGAGTGTATATGAACCATGCCCAACACTTTCCCTCCTGCAATACTGTCACTATGCAGGGGTACTCAACTATCGGGACAAGAACACGGCATGATGATTGGTAAGCAATAAAGCAACCCAAAGTAGCGCTAGCCAGCCTTTGCATCAAAGAGCATCATCAAGATATGAATGATAGCAAAACATATCTTAAACAAAGGTTCGGCGATTACAAATCAACATCTCCATACAACCCCAAGAATAAACAGAGGTATTACCCCATGATCTTACACATGTTGAAATAAAAGTGGGTAAAGAACGCCCTGTAGATCAACTGGACCAAAGACGTCAACGAACAGGGGTAGGAAAGCCCCAGGCTGATCGGCCTGGGCACCTCCAAGCTAATCGGCTTGGAGGTTTTTGCCTCCCCTGGTGCTCCTCTTCGTGTGGCCTCCTAAAAATCCAATCTTCTCTTCATTTTTTCTTCTTGTGGCGACGGTGGATGGTGTTCTCGTGGTGTTGCCTCTCTTCTCCAATTCTCTCCTCCTTGATGTTCATGAGGGGATATTTATAGTCCTTCGTAGGTGGTGACTCTGGGTCGATATCAGTAAAAAAACCCTAGACAATGTCATAGACTTCACACTAAAGAAACGGGAGATCAACCAGGCCCTAGAATGGGCTAGGCCAATTGGCTCAGAGGGTCCCAAGCCGATCGTCCTGGGCCTTTCTAGCCCTCCTGGTCCTTTCCTTCATCATGATGGCTTCCCTCGACGACCCATGTCCAAATTTCCATTAAGCTCTTTATGCAAACCCCCTTTATTATGTTGTATTTCTTGCTAAAATACAATATGCTCCAAAATACAACACATATGCAATAATGGGGTTATTTGAAGTGCCAAGTGGCGGGTTATTTCAACCCCCTTTACTATGAATGAAAATACTAGTTAAATAACATTAAAAGTGTGTAAATAATGAGCGTCAACAACCATCCCTGTGTTATATCATGGGTTGGCATCCATGGGTAACATACCGATCCTGTGTTACCATTTTCTTATGGTACCTACCCCACTCATGGTGAGGTAACTTCATGAGCTTCTGTTTTCTTTGGATATAGTAAGGGTTATGTCCATGTTGAATAATTGACCATTTATTCCTTATAAACCCTTGCTATATATGCTTCCGACTTTCTAAATTTGGTATGGTGATTCTTCGATCATACATGATGACTTTTGTTCAGTCATCGCTATATTTTCTATCCTTTGGGTTGTCTACCTTGGTCTTCCAATAGGTTTCTATTGCCTAATACTTCTCCTTTGGATTTGTAATCGGAGGTATATTATCTAGGGTTGTAAACTTGGGTGACCACTTCTCATCATAAACTTGGTATGATGATTTTTCTGAGCATCTGAGTGATAAGTGCTCTTTCCAACATTTAGCGGTGCTCATGATTCTTTTGGCTATGATATCTCTTTGACAATCAAGGTGAACTTGGGTGGTTTTGTCCTTGATGATTGTGGCTGGGTTACTCCTTGTATTGAGAAGTTTGCGTGTCTTGACGATTAGACTCTAGATTGATTACTTCCCATCAAGAGGTGGGTGGAGTGGTCCATTGGGCTTCTTCTTCCAATAGCCTTCAGGGTTTCACCAACTTAGAAATTCTAGTACCTAGGGTTTTGAATCCTTTTTATCTCTTTCTTTATTTGTTTCCTTAGCTTTAAGAGTATTCCATTATATTCTCCGTTAAAATTCTTCCAGGATTTCGAACCTAATCCATTTGAAACGGCGGCAAGCTGATGTGGCAACGATGCCAGAAATATATAGCCGTTTTATTTGGCTATAACCATTTGAAACGGTGATATGTTTTTAGCATGATTGCCACGTCAACCTGAAACCTGGCTATATAGGTATAGATTTGCAAAGTTTTCTTCTAGATGATTGTTTTTGAAAAAAAACAGATATTATTAAATATAAAAATGAAAAAGAATTCCAAGGAAGCACAATTTTAACGGATCGCATCTCTCTTGGGCCGAAGCTACGAAGCAGGCCAGATAGCGTCCCGTAATTCGGGCCGTACAAAGTAGGCTGATCAGGTGGCCCATCAAGGTCAATGATATTTCATTTTTCTCACGCCCATTTTATCTGCTGCTCCTAGCCTCCCTACTAGCTCGGGCAAAACAATCCTGCGAGGGAACTTGTAAATAAACTCTTGACGAACTTCCACTGCTAAGAATGGTCAGCCACCTCCGATACCGCCGTTGAGGTACGCTGATCTCCGGCTCTCCGCCGGCGGCGGGAGATGTCTGCCGAGGCTCCGATAGATTTTTTTTTTTTGAAGCGGCCGGCATTACTACCCGGCATGTATTGATATAGAGGAGTTTAAAAACTGTACAGAATCGAAGAAAAAGGCCCCGATAGATTCTCACTAGGCGAAAGCCTCCGGATGCTGTCGTTTGCCACCACCAGGCACACGGCTGCATATCATATCCAGTGCAGTGTTCTTCAATTCTAGAATTTGATTGATCCCTAGGATAGTAGGATACACACGTTGCCCGCGGTTTTTTTTTTCTATAGACCGGAAGGCAGATGAACACTGCAACGATCTGAAGCAGCAGCAGGCGCCGTCCTCGCCTGCTGCTCCTCTAGCAACGAACAGAGCAGACCGCCTCACCAAAACAAGCCTTTACCATTCACAAACTTCAACCACGCACCAACAAGTAGAATGCCGGTTTTACCAAAAAAAAAAAACAAGAAGAAGACACAAGTAGGATGACGGTCACAAAGGGCCATCTCATCACGTGACATCATGGGCATGTACACCGTACACTTCTGCTACTGCCGCTCCTTCGCCATGCCAAGCGCCACCGCCTTCCACTTCCACCTGCCGGCGACCTCCTCCAGCGCCCGGCGCGACGAGCCCTCGGGCGCCCACGCCTTGTCCGCCGCCTGCCGCAGGTCCCCCGTACGCCACAGCACGGCGCGCCCTTCTCCCGCTCCATCAGCTCCCGCACCGCCGCCGCGATCTCCTCGCGCCCGACCAGCCCGTCGTCCGCGCGGCCGGCGCGCGGGGCGCAGCGCCACGCCCGCGCTCTCCGACAGGACCGCGGCGTTCATCCTCTGCTCCGCATCCAGCGGCCACGAGACCATCGGCACGCCGGACGCGACGCTCTCCAGCGCCGAGTTCCAGCCGCAGTGGGACACGAACACGGCCGTCGCCGGGTGGGACAGCACGCGCGACTGCGGCGGACATGCCGCCACGGCGAGGCCACGGCCGCTCGTCCTCTCCAAGAACCCCTCGGGAAGCCACGCCAAGGGATCATCGTCCTCGCCGCGACGGCGGCGGCTTTTCCCCGAGTCGGAGTTTTCTCCGTCCAGGCTTGGCATGCACACGACCCAGAGGAACCTGTGGCCGCTGTCCTCGAGCCCAGCGGCGAGCTCGGCCGTCTGCTCCACAGAAAGAGCGCCGGCGCTCCCGAAGGAGACGTGCACCACGGACCCCGTCGGCTGCCGATCCAGCCACTCCATGCATGGCGATGCGGCTTCTTCGTCGGAGCTCGATCGCACCAACGGGCCCACCGGGTACGCCGGCGGGAACGTGCCCTGCTCCGCCGCCTGCTTGAACTCCTCCACGGCCGCGGGATCCATCTCGTAGAAAGTGTTCACCAAGAAGCCGCCGACGGAGCGATACTGGCGGCGGTAGTCCTCGACGAGGAGCCCGTACGCCGGCTTCTTGCTGTTCCGGAACCCGTCCGGCATGTCTGCCCGGCGCAGCGACACGCCGCCAGGAAGCTGGAGAGGATCCGGGAGATCGCGATACTCGCCAGCGGTGGCGCCGCCGTCGTTGAGCTCCACGGCGCGTCGCAGGACGTAGAGCGCGCTGAGACTGCCGGGGAAGAAGAGGTATCCCGGTACGCCGAGCTCGGCAGCGAGGGCCAGCACCGATGCGGCGAACAAGTCCGGCAATAGCGCGGCGAGTGGGGCGGTGGTGGCAACGTCGCGGAGCAGGGCGCGGAGGCGCAGGACGGATCGGCTGATCAGGTCGGAGACCACGGTCTCGACGCGGGCGTCGGCGGGAAGGTCGTCAAGCGGCACGGCGGGGAGCACGGAGGTGTCGACGCCGGCGTCGCGTAGGGAGGAGAGCACCGCGGAGAGCGCGTCGCCGTCCGGGCCGGCGAAGGCGACGAGCGTGGCGGGGAGGCCGGGGTGCGCGACGACGCGCCTTGCCAGCTCGGCCATCGGGATTAGGTGGCCCGCGCCGGGGCTGGCGACCAGCACGACGCGCGCCCGCGCGCCTGCGCTGGTTGTCGACGACTCCATCATCGATCGTTGCGGGGAGTCGTTCTCGTGCGCCATTCTCCCTTGCTTGATCTTTCGATGGGAGCAGCGCGACCTCGTGCTGTATTTGGTTCAACGACGACAGGGGTGGATGGGTGGCGGCGGGATGTACACCTGCCTAGCGGCTAGCGCGAGGTCGGCCGGTGACGGTGAAGGCTGGCAGCCTAGCGGCACGTGGCATACGGGACTTGGGCAAGTATCACACGAGGAAGGGCCCTGCAGCGTGCAGCATCGACTGGGCCTGTATTTGGTTCTTTTTTCTCGGCCAGGACAACAAAGCTAATACAGAAAGCCCATTTGTACGATACCACTCAAATACAAGCCCAGGACGCCAGCATCCATTTGCAGTTCTAGACACCACTCCCCGTCCGGATTTGTGTGCCAGAGGAGAACACCGCACAGGCACAACGATTTAACAAAAAAGAAAAAAGGAAAAAAAATAAAATCCAAGTCTTACCCGAGTCCCCCTTTCCCGATCCGCCGGCCGATCCACCCACCCACCGCCGCCATGCCGGCGTTCAAGGCCCCGGCGCCGGGCTTCTCCGTCCGCTTCAGCCCGTTCCACGAGAACCGCCTCCTCGTCGCGGCGTCGCAGCACTTTGGCCTCGTCGGCAACGGCCACCTCATCGTCCTCGACCTCGCCGCCGCCGGCCCGGGTCCCGGCGCCGCCCCGGCCCCCGTCTTCTCCTTCCCGACCTCCGACGCGCTCTTCGACTGCGCCTGGTCCGAGTCCCACGAGTCCCTCTGCGCCGCCGCGTCCGGGGACGGCTCCGTGCGCCTCTTCGACGCCGCGCTCCCGCCGGCGCAGAACCCCGTGCGCCTCCTCCGGGAGCACGCGCGCGAGGTCCACGGCCTCGACTGGAACCCCGTCCGCCGGGACGCCTTCATCTCCGCGTCCTGGGACGACACGCTCAAGCTCTGGTCCCCCGACCGCCAGGCCTCCGTCCGCACCTTCCGCGGCCACGAGTACTGCGTCTACGCCGCCGCCTGGTCCGCGCGCCACCCGGACGTCTTCGCCTCCGCCTCCGGCGACCGCACCGCGCGGGTCTGGGACGTTCGCGATCCGGCGCCCACGCTCATCCTGCCCGCGCACGACCACGAGGTGCTCTCGCTCGACTGGGACAAGTACGACCCGTCCATCCTCGCCACCGCCTCCGTCGACAAATCCATCCGCGTCTGGGACGTGCGCGCGCCGCGGGCGCCCATCACGCAGCTCGCCGGACACGGCTACGCTGTCAAGCGCGTCCGCTTCTCGCCGCACCGCCAGGGCATGCTCATGTCCTGCTCCTACGACATGACCGTCTGCATGTGGGACTACCGCGCCGAGGACGCGCTGCTCGCCAGGTACAACCACCACACCGAGTTCGTCGCCGGAATCGACATGAGCGTGCTTGTCGACGGGCTGCTTGCCAGCACCGGCTGGGACGAGATGGTCTACATCTGGCCGTTCGGGACCGATCCCAGAGCCATGTAGCAGAGCAAATCCAATTCGATAGACCAGGTGATTTGTAACATTTGTTTTCTCTTTATCAGCTTTGCATTGGGTGGTGGTCATAGTAATACAAACTACATGTGAATTGTGAATCATCTCCTCAAATGAGCTGAGGAGGCTGGAATAATGTCAATAAATGTTGTCAAGTTCAACTAGTTTCTTACTCCATTTACCATTTTTCCTCCTCAAATTAGGTGTGCAAATTAACTTCGGAAAGAGCACACCTTTGCTTACTAGTAGGAAGTAACTACAGTTTACACAATGATCAATATCTGCCGTAAACATGGGTCACCACAACTTGTTCTATGGCGAAACAACATAACAAATAACCACAGGGTATAAACTGGTGGAACTAAGGAAACCAGAGTAGCCTGGAGTGGGGGTGAGGTGGTCAATTGGGAAATACACTGCTGTATTCCTTCCAAATATGCCACCTAGTATTGATAATTGTTCTCCAGGGATATTTTCTGTTACTCTTTTCGATTTGCTTGGAAACCTCGGAAAGTCAGTCATAAAGGGTGCTATGCTTGGATAGATCCAACAGTTGCTGGCAGTCATTCCTTGATTTCCAGTTCAACCGCACTAAGTTTAGCTGCAATCTTTGCCATGCTCTAAAGGGGTTTCTAGGCAATCTCGAAAAGCTGCCAGAATGTGTCCATTACCATACCCTCGTTTGAAGGTTGTCAGCTGTTAAGATTTTGTTATGAAACAGCAAGCAAGTTAAAAGGTTCTCTCTTTACTGTTGGTCATGCAGAACATTTTTGTCTTGAGCTCATTGTCAGTTTCGGCAAATTGGATACTGTGAACTGTTATACAGGACTGTTCCCCATTGGCAACGATCCCATGAATTGAGGCCTGGTGTGTCCAGGCTCCAGGGTCCATAGAAGGTTTAACTCATCTAACTTGTTTGCTGTGTCGAATGGTTTTGTGCCCAGCTGATATCCTGAACTGTTTTATTCAATGGCATTCATTCTGTATTTGCTAAAGTGTAGATCAATGGCTTTTTTGCTGCTTAGCGATCTATTCTCCCAAGAAATAAGGAATTGACTTGCTGCCATGCTCTAGACTCCTAGCTGATCTTTTGCAGATGCAAATGTAGTTAGTTTGGCAAGGGGTTATATAACTTTCCATGGCCGGTCAGGTTCATTCCAGAGCAGACTGCAGTTCAACTAGTGATCTGTGCTAATTCTCAGTGAATATTCATGGCCTCATGGGCTTACAAGTTTGAGCTTGTTTAGTTATTTGACTCTGTGGGACATATCATAGCTGAGGTTGCCAAAATGCAATATTCTACCCCCTCCGTCCCAAATTACTATTCGTTTTGGATTTTCTTAATTCATACAAATACATTTTCATATGCACCTAGATATATACTATATCTAGATAGTAGATACATAGTTAAACTTATATATGTAGAAAAGTCAAAACAAATAGTAATAGTAATTTGGGATGGAGGGAGCAGTCCATAACAGGGAACAGGGTAAATAATGTATAGAAGAGGATCAGAATATCAGACGGCATGGTTTGAAGGATACGAGGAATGATATATAGCAAGGGAAAGACTGCGACCACAGCCTTGAGGAGAAAATTCGTTGTGATGGTATGTAAGTATGTAACAGATTGGATTCAACATGGAGACCCAGCAAACAAAGAGAGGCTTAACTAATAATCGAATCAATCTAGACTCAGAAGAAGTAAGGCTCCAAGTGGAATGCGTATTTGTTGGGTGAACTGGAATACTGGATTGTTCGCTTAGAAATTACTGCCAGGTTTCCTGTATTATCTGAACAGCAAGCATGACATACTATCAGTAGTCGGTAAGGCCTGCTGGATCACAATCACTGCTGTGCTCCCGCTTGTTGGCTGGCTCGAAATTCTTTGATAATCCCTATGAATCATTTTTTTTCTATTTTTTTTTAGGATGAGCCCGGTACATATATGGGCTGCTTTCTTCTGACTTTTTACATGGGCCTGTCAGAAGATGTCCTCCTTCCACCTGGTTTCATCTACTTGATCCCCGAATTGTTTACAAGTTTTTCCTTCGAAGCATATAAAGTCTTTTTATATTTTTTCAATGATGAAAAAAAATTCTCGTCTTTATTTATTACATCATGTTCAGTGCATAGACGGCCCGACGGAGAACGTCAAGCCCCGATGGAGCTGGAGGTAAACAGATATAAAAACATCGTAAGAGTCTTGATGAGAGACATTATCAAACGCATAGCCTATTACTCCCTCCTCCTAAATTACCATTCATTTAGACTTTTATAAATATATAACTTTTAAAATACACCTATATCTATGTCTATATCTATACCCAATATAGACCTATTCGCTTCAGCTTATAAGCCGGCTGAAAAGCTGAAACGGCTGATTTGTTGTGAGAGAAAAACACTATTTGGTGGCTGATAAGCCAACTGAATAAGCTGAAGCGAACAGGACCAATTGTTTCTTCCTATCGTGGTTGTTTTGTACAAAAATTCCTCAACTTTTTCGTAATCAAACCTCAGTCCTTGGAATTAGACCATTTTTGCTAAAAAGTAACAGTGCCATCCACCCGTCCGTGTCCCATCCTCCCGTGACCTCCTCTTCCAGTCCGCTTCCGTAACATCCTCTTCCAGTCCGCCGCCGGCCCCCTCGCCATCCTCCGATCGCCTGCACCACCGGCCGCCGACCACCTCACCGCAGAGCAGAGGTCAGGCGGGATGGCTTCCGATGCCTAGGCGCTGCAGCCCAAGCCCACCAGGGTCTCGCTGTCCTACGAGATCTCCAAGGTGAAGCTGCGAAGCCCATGGTGAGGCCTCAAAGGGCATGACTAATGATGATGAGTTGGACTGGGGAGCAGATGAGGCAGAAACCGAAGCTGATGGTGCCCCGCGGCCGATTCACGGCGGACACTGGCTGTATAAGGGAGCTCGAACACCGCCCACCGTTCGTTGCTTGAGCCCAAGTGCTGCCGGCCAATTCGAGCCTTTCCGCCGCCGATTCGTCGTCCTTCAGACGAAGTCCTCCCCCGCTCGAGCGTGGCTGCCGCTGCGTCAGCTACTCCCCCGCTCAAGCCCATCTCAGCCCCAAGCCCCAAGCTCGCCTCCGATGTCTGTGCCGCCCACAGCCCCCTCCGTCCGAAGCTCGTCAGGCTGGAGGCCCCACATGTCCACAGCGGAGCTCCCTCACGCCGGTCCCCGGGTAGATTTCGCGTGGATCCGTAAGCTCCCTGCTACGATCTCCTCATCATCGTGCGGCTTTTCATTGGCTGCTGGTGAGATTGCTGAACTGTTCAGTTCCCGTCCCCTTTTCCTCTCTGTCACAGATCGATCTTTCATGGGACTCCCGTCCCCTTTTCCTCTCTGTCACAGATCGATCTTTCGATTGGTCAGAACCATACTCTACATTGTCGATTTGTGTTGGTCCCTTGAGATTCTGCACCATGGGTTCGTTCCAAAGCTTGTATTGTGAATTTGATATCCAGATGATTGCCTGATTGGATTCTTGTTTCTATAACTTGTAAATGTCAATTGAGCTAGACAGAGTATTTTGTTTGAACTTCTATTTTTCTCGGTCTGAATTGGGGGTGTTTGATACTAATTAGGAGTATTAAACATAGTCTAATTACAAAACTAATTGCACAGATGGAGTCTAATTCGCGAGACGAATCTATTAATCCTAATTAGTTCATGATTTGACAATGTGGTGCTACAGTAACCATTTGCTAATGATAGATTAATTAGTCTTAATAGATTCGTCTCGCGAATTAGACTCCATACGTGCAATTAGTTTTGTAATTAGCTCATGTTTAGTCCTCCTAATTAGCATCCGAATATCCGATGTGACCCTGCTAAAGTTTAGCACCTCGTATCCAAGGGGTGTTTGGATACAAGGTACTAAATTTTAGGAGGGTAGGAGGACTAACATGAGTTAATTATAAAACTAATTGCAGAACTCCTATACTAATTCGCGAGACGAATCTATTAAGCCTAATTAGTCCATGATTTGACAATATGGTGCTAATAGATTCGTCTCGCGAATTAGACTCCATCTGTACAATTAGTTTTGTAATTAGATTATATTTAATATTTTTAATTAGTATCTAAATATCCGATGCGACCTGTTCAAAAGTTCAGGACACCGGATCCAAACAGGCTCTTAATTGATTAATGTTCTATGCTGCTGCTACTGATACATATTATTACAATACAAAGTACCATTGTTTCTTCTATCTTTCGTAGTCAACCCATAGTCTTGAATTAAGGTGTCCATAGTCTTGTATCAAGGTGTTCATCGCGGTGTGTCGTCCTTTCTTTCTCGTCCGTATCACCACCCTTTTCCATGCTGCCGCTTGTGCCTGCCTCCCTCTCTCTTTCCCCCCTAGTCCTCCTCATCCGCCGTGTCGTCCCGGAGCATCCATGGAGGCTGAGGTAGCAAAAGGTGCAGACCCAACGCCGCGCGCGGGCAATCGTTGTTCCTGCAGCTCCCGCGCCATAACTCTAGCCATACTCGAGCACCATCGCTACTCTTCGTGTCCTTGGCATCGTCGTGGGAGAGGAGCTGGTAGCCTGGTAGCCACATGAACGGCGGCGTGTTCCCCGTTCACCAAGGACAAGAGCACCACGGAAGGCGGTACGCTGCAGGAGCTCGCCCTCTTGCCCGTGGAGAAAGACGCGACCAAGGTTTTAGGAAGCCGTACCTTGACACCGCCGGAGCCAACGGTGGCCTAGGCGCACGGAGAGACGTCCACAACAGAGTATATTATAGAAGATTATATTTATTGTTAATGTGATCAAATTATTATAGAAAATATTTCTTTGTTAAAAAATGCATAGAAAGATACATAAAATGCATATATGTCACATATTTAAAAAATTAATCATCATTACTATAAATTATATACATTGCTTTTATTTGTAGCAACAACACTGGCTGTTTTGCTATATATCTATACCTAATATTAAATGCGGTTGTTTCTTCCAACTGTCGTGGTTGTTTTCCAAAATAGTCCCTCAACTTTTTCGTAATCAAGCCGCAATCCTTAGAATATGTCTTGACGATTCAGCAAAAAGGTCCCCAAACTTTACTGCAATTGGTCGTTGAAGCTCCCATGGCGTGTGCCTGCACCACGTGCGGCGCAAACAGGTCGAGCAGCGACAATGACGACAGAGGAGAGTAGCTCGCGTCCGCAAGCCGTGCCGCCGTCGCCGGGGGTGTGGGCAAGCTATGGCGGCGGCGGCGGAGGGGGAGGGTGAGCAAGTACCATGGCGTGCGGCGGCGGCGGAGGGAGAGGGTGAGCAAGTAGGCGGTGGAGATCCGCGACCCGCACCGTGCCATGCGCAAGTGGCTCGGCACCTTCGACACCGCCGAGGACGCCGCGTGTGCCTACGACATCACCGCCATCGAGCTCCGGGGCCCGCGCCCGCACCTTCCTGGGTGCTGACCTCGACGTACCGCTGCCGCCACCATCTGCCGCAGCTGTTGCTCAAGAGCCTGCACGAGACCTGCGGGTCGAACGCGTCCTTGCCGATGCACGTGGCGGCGGCGGCGGCCAAGCAGCACAGCGCGAGGCCGATGCTGAAGGAGCAGGACATCTGGGACGGGCTGAATGAGATCATGATGATGGATGACGGTAGCTTCTAGTCGTCCATACCATGATCGTCACATTTCCCTCTTATTTTCACTTTCATTGCTTAGCAAATAATGGTGGTCAGCTATCCTCTGACCTGTCATCAATCACCAGCCATCCATCGCTTTCATACGATTTTACATTGGCTTTTGGGATTTGACCACGCCCTATATCCATATGAAACGACTAGCTAGAGTGTTGATCTACTGCTGCTCGCTCTGGTGGGCAGCTGCTCACTCGGGCTGCATGTTCTACCCACCACTTGGACCTAAGGGGTGAAGGAGAAAGGAGGAAGGGGAAAGGAAATAAGGAGCCGAGTGCCTTCTTGTAGTCAACAAGTAGAGCCATGTGCTAGCGAGGGCATGGTGCCAGGGGAGGGGGGCGCAGCGGCAGTCGGCAGGCAACGCAAATAGGGGCAGAGGTTGGGACATCACACCCCCTTTCAATGACGTCCATCCCCTTTGGATCCAGAACTAAGACCTCCACATCTAGTAATTGGATGGAAACAAGAAGAAGAGGAGAACGCACTCCTTCTCATGGCGGCCAGAGGCGTTGTGGCCTAGCGCTTGAAGCGGGGATGAGGCTAGGCACGGGGAGGACGAACGCTTGCCTGGGTGACGTCGAGGACGGCAAGATGCGTAGCGCCTCGGTGACGGCGAGGATGGGGCAAGATGCGGGTGGTGCTGATGGACGAAGAGGCAGCGACTGGCTGGATAACAATGAGTACAGGGGAAATCGAATGAATGGATAGAGCGGAGGTTAAGCGATAATTTTTTTATTTCCATGTGTGGGTCCCACGTAATAAACAGATGGCATCAAACTACCCACAAATATTTTCTACTATACTAGGACAACGCACCAACATATTGTGAAGCGAAACCAACATATTAGGAATAAGCGAATAATAACGTGAGAGAAAGTAAGGACTCGTAGCAACGCATGAGTATTTCTGCTAGTATATATATATATATATATATATATAATATTAAAGCGTGATAGTTTCTTCCGACCGTTGTGGTTATTTTGTAAAAAACTTCCTCATTTTTTATTTAGTCAACCCACGATCTCTGTGTTGACTCCCACCCGTGCGTGTCTGGGCTAGGCGCAGCGGCTAGCTGGGCCGGATTCCACCGGCTGGGCCAGCTAGCTAGCCCCCCTGAGCCAGGCTGCGGATAAATGGATCACGCTTGGAGACACAATAGGCAACATCAGCAAATACACGTCACCTGCAATTTAATCTAACGAAAAAATTGATGTTCATATGGCGTGACATTAGCATGATGTTGTCATATCTTCAGCTATAACATAATAAATTTCTTTTGGCCTCGATGACAACAACGTGTTTAGCCTGCACGCACAACCATCATGTACTGCTACACTAGGATGCGGTCGTCGTGACGAGCAAGACAACAAGAACAATCGAGAGCCTTGAGACAGAGGAAGGTGCGGCGGCAGGGTACATGCTGTCGAGCTGGACAATGTCGACCCATTGGTTCGGGTTGGCCTGCGTCTAGGGATCTAGAGTTGCAGAGTCGGTCTAGACGATGAATTTGACGGGGTGCGTCTGCTCAAAGATGACACCGTGAAGCACATCACGAGGGAGGCACTTGAAGAATAAGATGTGGAGTCGGGCAACGGTAGATTAATGTGGTGGGGTAGTATATGCCTGAGCTCGCAGGACTCCAAGAGCGCAGTAAACTCTAGGCAGACTTGATGAGCAGGCTGCAGGCGACAGCCGACAGACCATGAGGGGAGGGGGAACAGGCAAAGCTGGTGATTGGGAATGATGATGCTCGTCTTATGAGTCCGGTAGCACCAATGAATCTTAGGGGGCGTTTGCTTCCGGTGACTTATTTTTAGCACGTGTCACATCGAATGTTTAGATACTAATTAGGAGTATTAAACGTAGATTATTTACAAAACTCATTACATAAGTGGAGGCTAAACGGCGAGACGAATATCTTAAGTCTAATTAAGCCTAATTAATCCATCATTAGCAAATGTTTACTGTAGCAACACATTGTCAAATCATGGACTAATTAGGCTTAATAGATTCGTCTCGCCGTTTAGCCTCGACTTATGTAATGGGTTTTGTAAATAGTCTACGTTTAATACTCCTAATTAGTATCTAAACATTTGATGTGACGGGTGCTAAAAATAAGTCAGCGGAAGCAAACGGGATCTTAGTGATTAGCGGCACAACTTTCATGATGGCGGAATCAGCCGAGTTTTTGCCATGTATGCTGGCTAACGGACGTGCGAGGATTTTTTTTTTCTCCCATCACAACGCACGGTCACATTTGCTAATATATTTTATGTGTAGATACATAGTAAAAATTATGTATAAAAAAAGTCAAAATGAATAATATTTTGGAACCGGGAGAGTACCGAATCATGGCAAATAAAACAACCCATAGCCATGCTCTCCATCTTACTACTTATCACTATCTCCATTTTTTTAGGAAAAAGGATAAACAAGTGTTTTCTTTTCGGTGCGGGTATTTCTTTTTCGATCTTCTGTTAACAACACCGTGTTCAGGTACCAAAACACACGGTCCCTCGTATTTCTGCAGATTGGCAGCTGCCAGTACGTGCACGTAAAAGCAGAGAAGATGTTGCCGCCACGGCCTGCGCGGACCGACCTTCATTCTTATGCGCCAGCCACTTCGCCGCGTTGTTGGCCAACTTTGTTCGGTTCTTTTTCTCATGCTTTCGCGTCGAAAGCGCATCGTGATCTCCGCGTGGCATGGCCCAATCAGGTGTGCCAGGACCCAGGAGCAAGCGAGAATCGCTGAATCCGATCCCCATGCGATGCCCACACCTTTGTTCGGTACGTTACGTTGCGCTTTCATTCGTGAGGCAGGCTAGCTTTTTGTTTACAATAATGTGTACGTAGAGAACCCGACACTAGTTCTTTTCTTTCATTTCTTTCGTCTTTCGTTTATAGACAAATGACCATGACCTTCAGTACCGATTTCGTAACCAGTATTGTTAGTTCCCCACCGCCCGCCATCGCCACCGCCGCCTCACCTCACCCCGCCGCTACTCCTCACTGCCGGTGAGGGGCGAGCGGAGGGGGGAGAGGAGGGGAGGCAGAGGAGGAGAGGAACCTGAGAGAGAGGATCAGAGAGAGAGAGGAGGGTGGGACGAATGGATAAGAGGAGCGCCTGGCAGCGTAGCGGGGGATGGATCGATGGGAGCTCTTTAGTAATAGGTAGCCTTTAGTACGGGGTGGAGTTCGCCCCGGTACTAAAAGAGGTCACGGGAGCATCTCGAGAACTATCCGTGAGGTCCGATACTAATGTTCACATTAGTACCAAGTCTAATTGCAAGAAGTGCTGAACAAAATGCCATTGTTTTTTTTTTCCCGAGGACCGTATGTACCGGCCGTCCATTCGTTTACGGACGGCACTTTCCCCTGAGTATTTGTGGGTATGGCCAACTGGCCTGGACAGAGCTCTAACCTACCAATAATGGTGTATAATTTTTGAGGGGGGACAGTTGCTTTCATACTTAAATTAGGCTAGTCGAGTTTATACTAATACTAGTAGTAACCACTAGGGCAACACAATTCATGAAAATGGCAGGGAGCTAAGCTAATGATGAGAGGAACACTATTCCTTTTTCTGATGGTGATGGCAAGGGGATTATTTTTGCCCAAGTACACTGCACCTGGAAAGCTTTCGACGGGGGGAGAGCCAACAATGAGAGCTTTTTTTTTAAGTAAAAGAGCCATGGAGATCTAGGAAAGCGAATATCCATCACCGTCCTTCGTCCACCTCACCACTTGGTGGGGCAACTTTCCTGTGCCGAGATGACAGGGAAAGGAAAGGCCGTGACGCGTCGGCGCACGCCTCCTCGCAAGCTGACGACCGGAACTCCACCTCACCTCCCCATTTTTCTTTCCTCTGCAACTTCTTCTTTTTATCCGCGGACCGGAGAAAAAAGACACGAAGCCCCCCCGTCTCTTTCTCCCTCGCACGCACGTCCGATCCGAGCAGCCGGGAGAGTGATGGAATTTCTCTGTTCGTCTGCCAATTTTTCGCTGAAACCGATGCAAAAACGGGGGCACTTCAACGCAGCCGGCCCAGTGTGCTTTGAACGTGGGGAGGAGAAACCCGAGGCTCCGAACGAACGGGACCGCCGAGATCGCGAGGTCAAGGCCGTGGCGTGGGACGGCGGAAGAAGATTAGAAGCAGCAGCAGCGAAGCGTCGCTGTAGCACGTACGAAAGCGAAGAGGGATCTTTCTTCTTCCTCACCCCGATTTATTATTATATTATTAGTTTAGTGTTTCGCGATTGGTGACACCGATGGAAGTTGGTCAACGTTGCCATCTCCTGCGTGATTAGGTTAATGGAATACTCGTCGTAGTAGTAGTAGCGGACAAGAGTGTCGCGATAATGTGCCCCCGTGATGCCGAATTATTGGTGCGCGCCGGAAGAGAGCGCGTCATGCTAACGCAAGGAGGCACGTTCGAGCCAACTGCTCCACGGATTCACCCAGGCACGGATTAGGCGCTTGATCCGCGCGCAAGAGCTCGTTTGGTTTAAAAACATGCAAACTCTGACCAAACTCCAAAGGTACCACAACGTAAGTTTTTGTTTTTTTTGTTGTTTCCAAGTCAAAACTTGGCCAAATTGGAAAACCATGATTTTGCTGCCATTTGTTTATTTTAATAGGAGGTTTCTTTGTGGCAGTTCCAACTCCAAAACCACCGTACAGTTTCCGTTGCTACCACCTCACAAGACTCTATCCCTGGAAAACTACTGCACCCATTGCATAGTTTCCTCATGTGGGCCTGCAATTAATTTTGCATCAAGTGGGTGGTAGACTGGTAGATGCGATCGAGATTCCCGCCGGATCCCGCCCACGACGGCCGCCCACTGGAACTCTGCAAACTCCAGGCTCCCGATGGATTAAGCGCCATATTTTGCAATCGAGCCCTCATCAGATCCATAAATTTTCACGAGCCGTTTAAGCCCCCATCCCAGGCTTTCTGGACTCGAGAGATTTTTTTTTCTTTTGGCCCAAATTCTTAAAGATTCATGAATTCGCCGTGGCTTTGCACGCCAAGTTCCGTTCCAGACTCCCCCGTGATGAACGAAGAGTGGCACCAGTTCTGTGTGTTGTTTACCTTGAATGATTGAGGTACCTTGCTTTGGACATGGCAACAACCACTTGTGGACTACAAAATTCCTGGGACGGTGGCAATGGCAACTTTGAGCAGCTGAGTGATAAAAATATACGAGTTGGTTGGGACAGAGAATTTTGCCTTTCAAGCGCATTTGGCAGGAAAGGGATTTCTTATATATGTCTCCTAGATTAATGGATGAGCGTGAGGATTGGCGTCACCCTGAGAGCTCCTTTGGAAGCATAGCGTTGATTAGCTCAGGAAAGAAATGTCTCTACGGAAATTTTTTTATTTTTAAATCCCTTCCACCAGGGGGTTTTTCTAGCCCCTCTCCCCATCACTATTTGGAAGTTCTTAGGTAGGGCAAGCAACGCAGGAGGGAATATCGAAGAACCAGCACATACACACGGAAGCAGCACATACACATGGAAGATTAGCCCAAGAAATATCGCCATGTGAACCATACACACGGAAGCAGCACAGGAGGTCAAGTAGTGATCCTAAGTTAACAGCTTAATTTCTCTTCTAGTAACGACATGTATTTTGCTTATGACATCGATCAACAAGCAAAATCTATCACAAGTTATCTGTTACTAAACTTCGCTCTTTAACTTACACGTTGATGCAATGCAAAAAAAAATTTTATAAACGAAGCCAAGGATCTTCCCCCAACCATTCTCTTTGTGCCTCTTGGTTATCTTCAACACTCACAAATTTTGGCAAATAAATACCGTAGTTAGAAAGCTGCAGCACAAAAAAAAATAAAATCAGTGACACTAGCAGGGGACAAAATTTTATGTTTTATATATGCAAATGGAGGATTCAACCAACACTTGAGCAAGGGTACAAAACTGAGCAATCTTTTTCTTCAACAAAATCAGCCGGACACTTGGATTTTTGGTGCCCACCAATATTTTTCTGTACGTTTCGTTTTGGAAAACTTCATTTGCATCAGTTTTTTTTCATCCGATAGCCCTTCCATGGCATCCACCATGTCAATACATTTCTCGATTGAGTAGCTTCTTCACATCTCTTCTTCTCTTCTAACTTTTCTAGAGTTTTTTCAATTTGATCCTTTCTATAGTCAATGTAATCCTCAAGTTTTGCTGCCATCTGACTTTGTTTGCGTTTCTTTCCACCGGTAACATCTTGGTCCTCTGAATTACGACTAGCTGGAGCAGATTGAACTTCTGTGCTTTCTACACCACCAAGACCAAAACTGAGTGGGTTTCTATCAATAAAAGCCATGCTATGATTGTTTTGCTTTGAGATACTTCTTTGGGGAGTGGGTTCAGTTCGTAGCTCACTTCTTTGGGGAGTAAGGTTCAGCTCGCAACTCAGTTCTTTGTGGTGGAGGCTCAATTGATGTAAAATTTAAATCTCCTGTGACTACACTTTCTATTAAAAAAATTGAATGGGTGAACAAGTGAATAATTAATTAAAGGAGCCGAATATGCACAATGCTATATAAACTTAAGCAAAGCAAGCACAGTATTCAGAAATGCTAGAGGGTTTTATTGTACAACGGAACAAATGTACACCAGGTACCCTTCACCTAATAGGAAAATGTAGAAGCTACAAGAAAATGAAGCTGATAAGACCTTCTACCATGTACTAAATGAAATAGCCTTTGCAATTGGAGAAAATTATGTTAGGTGTATCAACCCAGCAGGTCCTGGGCCCAGGTTTAGAGGCTAAACTTCACCCACACACTGGAAATTGTCTAAGAAGACTAAAACATGAAGACCCACAGCACAAAACCTTCAACATAGAAAGAAATAAGAACAGGCAGCAACTGATCAAAAAATCCTAAAAGTAACAACTCCCATCAGTTGATATCACAAGAACAGTTGATATCACAAGAACAGAGGCAATGAGCATGCATGAAGCGTCCCCACATAAGTAGAGACTAAATGTGATCCAATTATCAGTCCCAGGAGGCTGATAACACATTTATTCAACAGATAGTTCAGAAACCGTACAACTCCCGAAGGAGCGGGCGGGCAAGCCACACCCAAAGCAAGACTAAAGCGATAACAATACAAATCCAAGTTGCAGTCCAGTCGGACTCCGGGCTGCAATCGGAACTATGCGTCAGCGGAAGCATCCTGCAAAAGGGCCAACACCGCAGGCAGCGTTGGGTGCAGACGCAACCTCCTACTCGAAGTCCTCGGCGACGAAGTTTGGATCCTCCTCTGAAGCAACAACACAAGGGTGAGTACAAAAGTACTCAGCAAGTCCAACCCCATCCACGGAGGGGGATACAACAAGAATATGCATATGATTCAACAAGGATATGGTCAAGGTCTATTTGCAATAAAGCTAGATTTTTGACACATGCAGGGTTTCATTTTATAGAATTTTCATAAAACCTTTCCTTAATAAATGATATATCAAGTGGGGTTGATCCTACACAAAGGATCCAAGTTTTATCGCTACCAGACTCCCCGTCCGTCGTAGCGCACGGCACATCTGCCGGACACTTCCAAAATCCCACACACACACACACACCGTAAATACCCGTCATCCCCCAAATGCTAGTTGTGTGACCGAGCCGTAACTCGTCCAATGCCGTGGACACGGCTACCCGGATAGGTTTTAACTCTGCAGAGGTTGTACACTTTTCCCACAAGTAGGGTACCGTATCACGATCACCTTAGTGACAGTACGGATCCTAACAAAGCCATTACCCACCTTAGCCAACACTGACTAGTCAACACGGAAGCACCCAAGGGGTTAGCAACCCATCCACGGGGCCGAAACCGGGACCTAAGTCACCAAGAGCTTAGTCCTTTTCCAAGGGCTCCCGTTGCTCACCAGCACACCTGAAGCCTAGCAGTTTGGCTAGTGGGGTTTATGCTAAGCCGTTGCCCATACAACGGTCGAGTGGTTGCACGATGATGGAATTAGGCAGGATGACACACCAACTCGGTCCTTAGCCATGACAAGATGGATATCTCCCAACTCTGCTCAACCACTAAGGTACGAGCCCAACAATCCGGCATTCCACACAAGAAATGCCCATCCATCTCATCCACCACCTCTCTTTACACCCGAAAACCCAACTCCTCAGTTGAACATACTCACACATTTATTTTCTGAATAAACAGATGTAATCATGATTGAATTTGGATAATGAGTTCCTAAGCATTCTAGCAGTATTTATCATCTAAACAGAGCAACTCATATTTAGAGATAAATATGGGACAACAAGGAATAATCATAACAATCAAGGGGTGGCTATCCAACCATGTCTTGCGATAAAACAATATGCATTTTATAAAACAGGCCAATAGGTTGTGTCTGAAAAACTGGGTATTAAATATGCATCAAAGGGTGGGATTGGACTTGCCGTTCTCAAAGCCTTCCGGGAGCTCCTGCTCGCGGTATTGGTCCTCGGGCTCGGGCTCGTGGTCGAACTCCTCCTCGCGCTCCTCCTCAGGTACTCCGCGATCTACGGCACACACAAACGAGCACACAATAAATAAAAGGAAAAAGATTTTACCCGTTGAGCTCCGAACAGGAAATGTGAACGGAAAATAGATAGGAAGGGTATTTTCATGAACTTTGGATATGCCTCGGCGGAAACATATGAGAGGAGGTCGTGGTCAAATTTGGGATCGATTGGAGGAAGTTTGGCGCATGAAATGACGGGTTAAAGGAGTATTAGGGGCTTTAAAATGAGGTTTAGGACTGAACCGCGAGAGCAGGGGCCTATCTGTAATTATTTTTGGAATGGTGGGAGGACTTGTTCACGAATAAGGGAAACTGGTGGGTTAGATCGCGAGGAGAGGGATTTATCCCTTTCTTCTTCCTGGAGACAACAGGAGGTGGAGGAAGGGATGGCTGGCGGTGGGCCGGCCGGCCGGGCTCGCCGGCGGCGAGGCCGAGCGGCAGGGAAGGAAGAGGAGGGTGTGGGGGGCCCATTTTGGCCCTCACCTTGGCCGGTCGCGGGTGGGAAGGAAGGGGCGCCGGCGGCGTTCTGGTGGCGGTGGTGGAGGTAGGCAAGGTGCTCGTGGTGATGGTGTAGAGGTGCAGGGCTCGGCTCCCCTCTTTTATAGGCGGCGCACGGGCGGACGAAGGCCGAGGCAATGATGGCGGCCGGACCTTTGGCCGGTGGCGTGCCGGGGTGGTGAAGCTCGTGGACGGCGTGGCGGCATGGACGACGAGGGCACAGGAGCGGCGACCGGCGACACGACGCGATGCACCCAGCCAAGCACTAGACGCCAAGGCGCGAGCGGGCGCGGCACGGGTGGCGTTGCGCGGTGCGGCGGGCGCGGCGCGCGGGCGGATGCGGCGGGCAGCGCGGCGGGCGCGGCGCGCGGGCGGATGCGGCGGGCAGCGCGGCGCGGGCGCGGGCGCGCGGCCCGACGCAGCGCGGCCCAGCGCGCGTGCGCGCCCAGAGCGCCTCGTCGCGCGTGCCAGGCAGGGGGGCGCCAGGCGCCAGAGAAAAAAGGGGGCGGCAAGGAAGAGAAAGGGGAGAGAGAAGGAGGAGGAAGGAAGAGAAGGAAAAGGAAAAGGGAAAGAAAGAGGAGGGAAAAGAAAGAAGGAAAGAGAAGGGAGAAAAGGGAGGGGAAAAGATGGCGGGGATTGCGGGATTTGACGGCACGCGTGATGGACTTGATGGGCACGCGGCGAAAATCACGGGGACGGAAAAAGAGGGTTGACGAGTCGGGGCCAGAACGACGGGTCCGACGGAAGGAAAAAGATTTGACGGAGCTCAGCGGTCGGAAAAAATTTTGGAATGCATTTTTAACGAGCGATTTACTTTGGTAGATTTTTACGGGTGTTACAATGCATCATCTAGAGGCAGTAACAAAATGCAGCCAGCTCCCCAACTCAATTTGTTAATTTACTACCTAAGAGAGCAAAACATGAAAACCAAATCTGCAGACTCTTTTCAACATGGAAACATGCTATACCCAATAATGTCACAGGAGATTATGCTTATACACCATCCAGAGGCAACAGTAAAAGAAGCCGAAGGCCCGGTCCAATTTACCAAGTCAGTGGGCACTGCAGCCTCATGAATGAAGTTAATCTGTGCCCTAAGCTATCATGTAACAGAACTATATTCCTAAGCATGTAGTATCCCAGTTAACAAGCATCCAGATTGTGGGGCAACTCAAATACTAAACATACTAGGATCCCAATTAATATGATTGCGTAGCTGCGCATGTCGATGGTTGAATAATTCTTTGTAATTTGCATACTGATTTCCATGTCTCCTTAACTCACTAAGGTGATACCTAACTCCTCAGTATGGAGCAATGAATGAGGATGTATTTGCGTATCCACCACCTACAAGGTAGAACTTCCCCACAGGCACATGAAAACCCTTCGCACGTGAAGACCGTAGGACCCCTGCATCAGATGCTGATCCTTCCCAACCACATGAGATGAAAGTGAAATTTAAATCAAAGTCACATGCACACATCACGTTCTGTGACAATGTTCCTTTCCTATTTCTGTAAGGAGCGGCTCTTTCTTGTGCAATGGTGATAGGGATATGAGTGCCATCAATGGCCCCAATGCAGTTCTGGAAGAAAGACATAAAGCGAGGGTCTAATGCAATCTTCACATGTGTATGATTCACATTTGGGAGCTTCAGAATCTATGAGTCAGTGTTGGAATTATATCGAAGAACTCTGTTATTTTCTTATGAATTATCTCACCACGGTGTTGGAATTTCTTTTTTAGCCTATCGGTGCTTGCATTATGAGAGAGCATGAACATAAACATTCCTAGCTGCTCCTCAACTCTAACACTATGGGTGTCACGTAACAAGTTCTCCACTCTAAGATAATTTTCTATAACTCTAAATATCTCAGCTTTACACCAATTTTCATGGCCTTTCAAGATTTGTCTGACCTTTTCAGCACCAGGCAGAGTTGAGGTGTGCTCCGACCTTTTCTCCTCATATAGACACTGCTGAAGCGCGGGGACCATAACTAGGAATAGCTCGTCATCCTCTTCTTCCTCCTCTAGCATGAATCTCCTAACTTCATCTTCCCAAGATTCCATTATATATATGTATGTATATGGTAAGGCAAGTAAACTATGTCACTTAAATGTATATAGTCTAGAAAAAAGGAAAAGCTCACAGGTTATGAGAGAATTATACTGTGCTTTTAAACATTGAAAAAGCATGAATTCCTTTTCCAAAAGAATCATCTAGCTAGCTAGCTATAACTTCAGAAGTATAATTGCTAGGTTTAAAAAAGTAAGCATTTCATATTGTGACGGGGGCAGCAACAGTAAGCTCCAATACATAATATAATGCTAGCAGTAAGAGTTAGGATGGTTCACCTGTTTGACCAGTAACAATATAAGAATGTGAACCCAAAATGTAATGGCAAAACAATTAGCTGACTAACAAAGAAAATGTAAGAGGAGGATGTGTTCACTGCACTGCATCATCAAAAGGTAAGAGAAAATAAGAAACATGTAGGCTTCATCTAAAAACACAAAAAGAAAGGAAAAGAAACAAGCAGAGTACGCTCTATTAAGGTCACAAATTTAGTTTATCATCTACCCAAACAGAGCACGCTTTGCTTTTGCATTTTGCTGCCTTTCTATACATGCATGAGATATGCTTTGAGATATGTACAGATGTAAGCATGATACATATTTGTCATAACATTGGGCCTGTTCGCTTCGGCTTATTCAGCCGGCTTATCAGCCACCAAACAGTGTTTTCCTCTCATGACAAATCAGCCGTTTCAACTTTTCAGCCGCTTATAAGCTGAAGCGAACAGGCCCATTTACATCTCGGTTGGAGATACAACTAATAGCTGTTCACTACGAGTACATACTTTGATTGATTTAAAGGAAACGAATAATGTGAAGTCAAAAGGGTAATTAAATCTTTATGGTACCATGTTGCCAGTGCACCACCCAAGCACAGTGTGGCGCAGCCTCTGGTTTGACAACATGATGGGTGGCTCTGATTGCAAGGTTGATTTTGTGGTGTTACACCATACATAAACTACGCCCACCAGAAGAGGTACGAGCTTGGGACAAGGTTTTAGGAGAGTTCAGACATCATAAATCAAATGTATTATGAAGAAATTAGATAACTAATTTGAAGCATAACAGATCAAATCGATCTGTTCAGGATAACTCAATCGCACCAATTCATATGCACCAATTCATCAATCATTACTTAAAAACATCTAACACATCTATCTGTAAAAAAGCAAGTAGCAGTCACAAATCTAACACAGATCCAAATAGCGGGAGCTCAGAGCTCAATCTGGGGAGGATGAGGAGAGAGGAAGGGTTCACCGAGCTCAGAGCTCAATCTGGGGAGGATGAGGAGAGAGGAAGGGTTCACCGGATCTTGGGACGAGGCAAGGCGGGGCAGTCACAGAGCAGTGGTGGAGATCGAGCTGACGACGGGGAGGCGACAGAGAGGACGGGAAGGCGACGGGGAGGTGACAAGGGGTAGCAGCGCCTGGACGGGGATGAGGACGAGGACGCAGAGAAGCGACAACGCTTGGTCGGAAAGGCGGCGTGGTGGAGCGGACGAGGAGGCGGTGCTGCCTGCTGGCTCCATCGCATCGCTTCCCTCGCGCGCGAGTCGTGGCGTGGTGGAGCAGACGGGGTTGCGGTGTCCGAACCCGAGAGGTGGGGAGCGCTGGCCCAAGAAAAAGCTGAGGATAGGGGGTGACGGACCCGTGGTCGTGGGCTGCCAAACGACAGGAAGATTTGGCCTGAGTCCGAAACCCGCGTGGGGGGCCTATCTGAGGAAAACACGGGAATCCCTGCAAGATTTTGGATTCCCAAAGGAGTTCTGACTGTACTGTATGGTCCACGGGAGGCGGCAATAAGAGGCCGTGCAGAAAGAAATTCAAGGAGGAAGAAAATTCAAATTCGTCCTACACAAGACTCCATTTCAAACTATAGCTATTTCATCAATCTTTTTAGGTGAAAGTCTAGTCCAACAGGATGACTAATAACGTAGGAATAATGCAAGGGCACAAATGCAACGAGAGCAAAGAGTAGTCCACCGTGTGCGTGCTCCACCACCTTGTCTAGTTTGCTATGGCGGCCATCATTACTCCTTCAGAAATACTAGCAGTAATAGCGTGGTTACTTATTACTAACTTTTTTTTATCTCAACACCTCATACTGCAATTTTGTTATAGATGTTAAAAATTATATACGCCAAACCATCCTCTAATCAAAATTCTTATTCCCATGGAGTGATGTAACAAATTGACATGAGAGATTTCCATTTGTACATTCTTTTAAAACAAAAGTTTAGTACATAATTATGACACAACTCAGAACGACCCATCCTCTCCTCACGTTGTTATGCATATTAAATTAATAAAGAAATGGGAAGAGAAAGTGATTGAGCGTATCATGTGGTCATTCTATCCTATATCAGCATGGTCAGACTTCTGTATGACTTTTCTTGTTTTTGAAAGTCAACAAAACCAGAGGACAAGAAGAAAAAGATGACAGAACATCACCATAGCCATTTTGATTATTTTTTCAGTACCGTGCGCCTTTTGCATGACTTTATCCTTTATCATGATGTCATTTACAAAACCAACAAGTCAAGAGATCGTAGAGAAATGCAAAACTTAATCTAATCATAAATACAAAATTCATCAGGATTGTTGTTGATGAATGATATATTTTACTATATTGCAACTTTGCAAGTTAAAGTATGGTATTGGAGACCCATCAATCACCTGTTGAACAAATTTTTATGATCAAAGAAAGTACATTACATCACAATGCTGACTATTTGTAGGTGTACCCTGCATGCAACATCATGCAGCATATACATTCAGCATCTCAAAGAGGAACTCTGATTTCCCAACTTGCCTCGTTTGTTCCAATTTCTCTAATACAATGTCATATGAAAAAATAGTACCTCTGTTTGGTATGCTCTCGCACCTGTGCAAAAAAATATAGAGGGATTCATATATTTAAAGATTCTTATAGGAAAATTTGCAATATGTGGCATTTAGAATGAAGGATTTCATCTCTCACATTCGTATTCCGAGGATGAATCTGCAAATTCGTGAGAAAACAAACGTTGCGGATAATTCTAAGTTCCACAGGTATCAACCTGCAAAACTACTTCCCCTGAGAGTATGAGACTCATAAAAAAACATAAAATTCTCCAAATGGGCCCCACCACCAGATCACCACCTTCCTCTCTTACAAATAGGCACACGAGCACTTCGACCTCCCCACCCATCTCCTCCTGCCCCGCCGCGTCCATCTCCCCCACCTCCTCTTCCCCCGCCGCCGCGCTCCCGCTAGCCGCCACCGCCGCCACACTCCACTCGCGCACCCGCCGCGGGCGCGCGGGAGGGGAGGACTCTCTGCGCCGTCCGGCGGGAATTCGATTCGGTCGGATTCCGCTGCGACCGCGATGACGGGGAAGGCGCCGATGGAGCGGCACCAATCGATCGACGCGCAGCTGCGGCTGCTGGCGCCAGGCAAGGTCTCCGAGGACGACAAGCTCGTCGAGTACGACGCCCTCCTCGTCGATCGCTTCCTCGACATCCTCCAGGACCTGCACGGCCCGCACCTCCGCGAATTCGTACGCCCTGATCGATCCCCTCCTCTCGCCCGCCGCCACCCCAGATCCGCGCGTCCCGACGGCGCCGTGCTGACTCCGTTGGTGCCTCTTCGCGTGCGCAGGTGCAGGAGTGCTACGAGCTCTCGGCGGAGTACGAGAACGACCGCGACGAGGCGCGGCTCGGCGAGCTCGGGAGCAAGCTCACCAGCCTGCCCCCCGGGGACTCCATCGTCGTCGCCAGCTCCTTCTCGCACATGCTCAACCTCGCCAACCTCGCCGAGGAGGTGCAGATCGCGCACCGCCGCCGGATCAAGCTCAAGCGTGGGGACTTTGCCGACGAGGCCTCGGCGCCCACCGAGTCCGACATCGAGGAGACGCTCAAGCGCCTCGTCTCGCAGCTCGGCAAGTCGCGCGAGGAGGTCTTCGACGCGCTCAAGAACCAGACCGTCGATCTCGTCTTCACGGCGCACCCCACGCAGTCCGTCAGGAGGTCCCTGCTCCAGAAGCATGGCAGGTGCGGTCGATCGTTGAGTTGCCGTTGCTTCGATTGGGGCACCTTGTTTGCCTTTGCATCATGCGCATCGAAGGAAAATGCAATTCTCTATGGTGTTAATTTATTTCTGTTGTTCAGGATCCGGAATTGCCTGAGGCAACTGTATGCCAAGGACATCACTGCTGATGACAAGCAGGAGCTTGATGAGGCTCTTCAGAGGGAGGTAAAATATCTCGATTTCTCCACTTGAGATGAGAATATTATAATATAATGTCAGTCGTGAGGTTTCAGTGTAGATCGAGCGTGACCACAACCTTTTGATGGCCTAGCTTTTTAATTGTAAACTACATAGTCATTATTTAACTGATAATCATCTCTTGGATTTTCCCCCCTGATGATGTGGCGGGATGGAGGCTCTGGGTTTAACGATGGGATCCTGCTATTATTCTCACGGCAGAGCATAGGGCCACATTACTGTTGTTAGAATTTGGCCCCACTCCTGAAAGCCAAATTAGCTTATGTTGGGGTTTTTTGTTTGCCTCTTTATGTGAGTGTTGCCTGTCAGATTCCAAGATCCTGCCAAATCGTTTGGCTAGAACATATTTTAGTAGTAGTTTATTGGACACGTAATACCTTGAACAAGATGCTTTATACGCAAGAAAGCAGTCAAATATGTACGACAGAGGTTTAGTTTATTCCCTTGACAAAAACCAAGAAGATATGCCCAATCAAGATGAGTTGATAGTACCACCGACAGAGGGCTTGGTATTTGTAAAACCTGGAAGGTTCTCTGGGTGTGCTGTGCTACTACAAAGATTTTTGCGTGTGGAATTATGGTGATGATTGTTTGTCGTACAGACTTTTATCTCCAGGTTGGCAGGTTATTGTATTAGAAATACCCGTCAAACCTGTGAAATCAATTTTGTTGGAGAGTGCATTATTTCTTTCTCTAACTTAATTGTGAGGTTACCATTGCTCTATTCTGAGATCCCATCGAATGTTTCCGACAAAATTCCACCTTGGTTGTATCAAAATATATTTTCCTAAATAAAAGCTATTTTGTTGAACTCTTCTATGTCTGCACATGACAAGGTGAGAGGACAGGTCAAATATGTACAACAGAGGTAGTTACAATGCTGCAGTTGATTCTATATTACTTCATATCTTTTTTATACGGTATTGCAGTTTGGTTTGATTATCCGATCTGCAAACTTTCTATATGGAAAAGCTGAATAAAATGCTTTGAAAAGAGAAGTAGACTTCATATATCATTGTCAGAGCTCATCAGCCCAAAAGATTTTCAGTTTACTGTATCCTGAGATGCTGTTTGTTATTCTGTTCATAAAGATCATATGTTAATCAATTGCATCTGTGTATTAGTCACTAGTCATATATGGGGGGAGCTATTAGCTATTGTGTTCTTCGAGTTAATAACTTAGTCACATGTGTATTAGTCATTAGTCAGGTCTATGCTCTAGAACTGCCCATTTCCTAGTATAATGGCACCACCTTTTACTGTTAACACCACCTGATATCTATTAGTATGATAAATGCAAAATAAGAGCACTTGGGTTATATGATCTACATAAAAAATTGAGTTATGGTCATGCATCATTTTCAGTCAGTTGCTATGAAAGTCCAAATTGTACATGTAGCATGTACACTCGCCATGTGGAAATAATATGTTCTTTTCCCTACATTCTCAACTTGCTTTTTCTGATTTGTTGTTTACTTCACAGATTCAAGCTGCTTTTAGAACTGATGAAATCCGCAGAACCCCTCCCACTCCTCAAGATGAAATGCGTGCTGGAATGAGTTACTTCCATGAAACTATATGGAAGGGCGTACCAAAATTCTTGCGCCGTATTGACACTGCTCTGAAAAATATTGGGATCAATGAGCGTCTCCCTTACAATGCTCCTCTCATTCAGTTCTCTTCCTGGATGGGTGGTGACCGTGATGGTAACTTCTCGTTTTCATATGCCAATTTATAAATTAGTTTTTGGCTTAAAGAATAACACTTTTTGAAGAGTTTTTATAGAAAAAAGTTTGAATAATTATAAAAATTTCCAGACCCTAATCGCTTGTGTAACAGAAAATTGTTGATAGGGCCTTCCTATCGTTGTGACATCAGTTGCATACTGGCATGTGAAACAGAAAATTGCTGATAGGGCCTTCATGTCATTGTGACATTGTGACATCAGTTCTTCATTTCTTCTAGAAATTGACTACTTATTCTCCATCTTTTAACGAAACTAATTTTCCTTTTTGTTCCTTATTTTTGCCAATTGTGTAGAAACAAAAAGCTTAAATTTCAATAATGTATTGTTTTTTAGGAAATCCAAGAGTTACACCAGAGGTTACACGGGATGTATGCTTATTGGCAAGAATGATGGCTGCTAACTTGTACTTCTCTCAGATAGAAGATCTAATGTTTGAGGTATTGCAATATAAAACATCCTCCCCTTACATGTAAGGAGCTTCAACACCCTGGTGCTAACAGCATAATATTCTATTCTAGCTCTCTATGTGGCGCTGCAGTGATGAACTTCGGATCCGTGCAGATGAATTACATCGGTCATCAAAAAGAGCTGCAAAGCACTATATAGGTAAACAGAACTGTAATTTATGGTAACAAGGAAATTTGGGTTAATCTGCATATCAATTAATTAGCTTATTATTTTAAAAGAATACCAGACTATCTAGCTTGCTTTGCTTTTGACATATGAAGTTATGCCCTTTAAAGGATGTCATTACTGTGACCTATAAAGTATGCCCTTTTTGCTTCTCATTCTTGTTTTGTCAGTGGTGCATCATAGGATAACAGTACCCAAAATTAGAAATAAACAAGTGTTTTTTAGTAACCACTACCGCAATACCAAACAGAGCTCTAGCCAGCAACTTGGATGCAAGACCATACACTCTGATGTAGTGTGAATGATCGTAACCTTTTCCCCTGTGGAGAATGTTCTCTTACTACATTTTCTAAAATGTATATATTACTAATTGAACGTTGTTCATGCAGAATTCTGGAAGCAAGTTCCTCCAAACGAACCTTATCGTGTCATCCTTGGTGATGTCAGGGATAAACTGTACTATACGCGTGAACGTTCTCGTCATTTATTGACAACTGGAATTTCTGAGATTCCTGAGGAGGCAACTTTTACTAATGTTGAACAGGTTCTATCTTTTTCTGTGATATGCATATTTGTGATTGTTTATGTCGTACTTATAATAATCTAGTTACCATTTTCTACATTGCAGTTTCTAGAACCTCTTGAGCTCTGTTATAGATCATTATGTGCCTGTGGTGACAAACCTATAGCCGACGGAAGTCTCCTTGATTTCTTGCGTCAAGTATCCACTTTCGGGCTTGCTCTTGTGAAACTTGACATCAGGCAGGAATCTGATCGGCACACTGATGTCCTTGATTCAATAACTACACATCTTGGAATTGGATCCTATGCTGAATGGTCTGAGGAGAAACGCCAGGATTGGCTGTTGTCTGAACTGAGGGGCAAGCGTCCATTGTTTGGTTCTGATCTTCCTCTGACTGAAGAGACCGCCGATGTTTTAGGCGCATTTCATGTCCTAGCAGAGCTCCCAGCAGATTGCTTTGGCGCGTATATCATCTCGATGGCAACTGCCCCATCCGATGTGCTTGCTGTCGAGCTTTTACAGCGTGAGTGCCATGTAAAACATCCACTGAGAGTTGTTCCACTCTTTGAGAAACTTGCAGATCTTGAAGCAGCTCCAGCAGCTGTAGCACGACTCTTTTCAATTGACTGGTACATGAATAGGATTAATGGCAAGCAGGAGGTGATGATTGGATACTCAGACTCTGGTAAAGACGCTGGACGTCTCTCTGCAGCATGGCAAATGTATAAAGCACAAGAGGAGCTCATCAAGGTGGCAAAGCAGTATGGAGTGAAGTTGACCATGTTTCATGGAAGGGGTGGAACAGTTGGCAGAGGAGGTGGTCCCACTCATTTGGCCATATTATCTCAGCCACCAGACACGATACATGGATCACTTCGTGTAACAGTGCAAGGTGAGGTCATTGAGCACTCCTTTGGAGAGGAGCACCTGTGCTTTAGAACTTTGCAACGCTACACTGCAGCTACCCTTGAGCATGGCATGCATCCTCCAATTTCCCCAAAGCCGGAATGGCGTGCTCTGATGGATGAAATGGCTATTGTGGCAACCAAAGAATATCGATCAATTGTCTTCCAAGAACCACGCTTTGTTGAATACTTCAGATCGGTAGGTTCACCTGTATCCTCTATCCTGTATTTGAACAAGTATACACTTTACACTTGCACAAGATGTTTATACTTTGTTTCAAAGCTGCTAAAGAAACCCCAAGCCAAAATATGCACATGAAATTAGGTTTTGTGTTGGTCAATTTATGATTTCTTTTCTTCAAAAATGTAAAATCTCTGATGTTTAATGCAGATCTTATTTAACTGAAATTCTGTACAGGCACTAATTTGAAAAAGTTCAAACAAACGCTATCCTTCTAATTAAGTTAGCTGAGTTGTATTCGTTTATCCTATTGAGAACTGCTATCTGAAAGGAATATTTCTCTTATTGAACGTGTATGTCTCACTGCATGGTGATCTGGTGTGCCTTCTGTTACGCTGGTTCTAAAAGTTGGTGGACAAGTATGTGAACTTGTGATATGATGAGTATAAGTTGTAACACTAAGCTCGATCTTAATTATTTTTCCAGGCTACACCTGAGACTGAATATGGTAGGATGAATATTGGCAGCCGTCCATCAAAGAGGAAGCCTAGTGGGGGAATAGAATCGCTCCGTGCAATTCCATGGATCTTTGCTTGGACGCAAACAAGGTTCCATCTCCCTGTTTGGCTTGGATTTGGCGCAGCATTCAAGCATCTCATGCAGAAGGACATCAGGAACATCCATACTCTTAAAGAAATGTACAATGAGTGGCCATTCTTCAGGGTTACCCTTGACTTGCTTGAGATGGTTTTCGCCAAGGGAGACCCAGGAATCGCAGCTGTGTATGATAAATTGCTGGTGGCTGAAGATCTGCAGTCCTTTGGAGAGCAGCTAAGGAAGAACTATGAGGAGACAAAAGAGCTGCTCCTTCAGGTAAAGTGCTCTAATAGCTCACGCTAAAAGATTTCGTTTTGCTTGCATTTCAGGTGTTTTTGTACTAATATAGCCATAGGCAGATAAGTCCTATTGCATATGATTCCAACAATTGCCAATTTTCCGCAGGTCGCCGGTCACAAGGACGTCCTCGAAGGTGATCCTTACCTGAAGCAGCGTCTGCGGCTGCGTGAGTCGTACATCACCACCCTGAACGTCTGCCAGGCCTACACCCTGAAGCGGATTCGTGACCCTGGCTTCCAGGTGAGCCCCCAGCCGGCTCTGTCCAAGGAGTTCACCGACGAGAGCCAGCCGGCGCAGCTGGTGCAGCTGAACCCCGAGAGCGAGTACGCGCCGGGCCTGGAGGACACGCTGATCCTGACCATGAAGGGTATCGCCGCCGGGATGCAGAACACCGGCTAGGCCAGACCCTCGGTGTACAAATAACCCATCTCAGATGAGGTGGTGGATGATACGTGTTAAGCCTGTGTAGGCAGATAGTTCGCCGGCGCTAGTGTGTTCTCTTCTGCAGGAGTTTTTATTTCGGAGCCTTTTGGTTTTGCTTGATGTAAATGTCAAGGGGAGCTTATTGGCTGTTAAAGCCTCATGCGAAATAAATTATGGAACAATGAATTTTGTTAATCGAATAATAAGCTTGTATCTAATTCTATGAGTGTGTCATTAATCATTATAGAGCTAAAGGCATTTTATCAGTTCCATTTGCTTAGATAACCGAATCAGATGGAAATGCGGCAGCTACCACGCAAACTGGTGAAATCCGGTAGCTGCTGCCTTCTTCGTCCTCCTGCTTCTTCGTTTTCAGTCTTCACCTGCTGCCTTCTTCGTCCTCCTTCGGCTCTCACCAGTTCTTAAATACAATGACTTCTAAGGGTTTGGAACAAATTAAACAGGGGTGATAAATCTTTCATGCCTCTCATTAAAGTGGGAAAATATTCCGTGCAAATCACCTCCTTGGTGGACACATGAAAACCCTTTTCAAAGCCATACTTACAAGTTTCCAAAAAAATTGGAACGATGCATATCCATTGTGTATCTACGGATTCACTTTGTTGCAAATTTTGAGATGCAAACTCAATGTAGAAAAATTCTACAAAAATGACAAATTTCGAGTACATGCACTAGAAGACAAAAGTTCTGAAACAAGGAACATGTATATTCTAGTGCACATGCACTTGAATTTTGTCATTTTCATCTGAATTTTTACAAAACGAGTTTGGATCTCAACTTTTGCAACAAAGTACATTTATGAATGGATTGTAGATGTGCGTCATTTCAAATTGTTTGGAGACTTGTAAGTATGGTTTGCAGAGGGGTTTTCACGATTCCACCAAAGAGGTAGTTTCAACCTAATATTCCCCCATTAAAGTAGCTAGGCTACAGCACGGTAGCTAATGATCCAGCACTAGAAGCACTAGCAAATAGTAATTCGGAATATTTGGTGCTGCCCCAAACCGTCAGCCTTGCCCATCACTGCCTTGCGACCACTCATTGCCGTGGCCAGCAAGCGATGCTAACGGATTGTCGGATTCCTTGCCATTTGGCACAATTTGTATGCTGCAACATTTGCGTCTGCAGCTCCGCATGGATCTCAACAAGATCTCAGCCACGGAACACACATGTTCCATGCATGTTCAATATCAGCAGCGCATGACGGCATACATAACAACCTACCGCCGCTAAAACCAGCGAGAATAAACAATCGGCCACAAAAATTGAGAAGATGCTAGACATTATTCTTCTTGTGCCTGAAAAGGCTGTTATATAAGAATTCATCCATAATTAACATGACAGCGAGCAAAACAAACGCAAATGGTGCCTCCAACAACAAGAGATGCATGGGCCTCCGAGAGAAGAACATTAGCAGCAAGTTGACTTTCCTATGATGACTAGGTACTAGGACAGCGCCACGGTTACTGATTCGCAATGCGACGGCTCTAGCACGATCACGACTAGAGGAAGCTCAGCCTGGGGATGATCTGCCACTGGTGGCAGCCTCAAGGGTGACGGCGGCTTGGAGCGGGACATGGGCTCAGTTGGACATCACGCGAGGAGACCGCGGACGGACTGGTGTCTTGGAAGGGCTCACCCTGCGCATTTAGAGGACAAGAAGATTAAAAACGTGATGATTCATGATGCCCTAAACTAACAATTATAGGGGAGTTGATCATTCATTATGCTTTTATGGGAATTAAGGAATATAGATATGTTCTTGACCGAGTGTTTACCTAATAGGAAGGGAGCCAAGGACCATACCACTGAAGTTCAGGGCCATAATTGCACTTTCTGCCTGCATTGAACATGCCAAACAAAGTAAAAGCACTGCATAAGTTGAACAATCATGGCTACGAAAGGCTTATATATCTCTGTAAGACTGCTTGGCAATACCAATTTAAGAAAAATAGAGCATAAAAGAATGGACATGAAACCTTTAATCATGTCATTACCCAAATGCTTCGAGGATAGTAACCTAAAAACAAATATGTTTCTTTCACTAAAAGTATGTTCCAGTATCATCCCGATTCAGCTGGTTACATATTATTGGTGTGCATTATAATATGTGGAATTATTTAAAGTTCCCAACATACTAAATGGATTTTTTTTTCTAGTCAACATATGAGGAGTATAATGAAAGATAGCTAAAAGATCATCAAATCTGGAGTAGGACAAGATACCAGAGTTTTGAATAACACCTATAGCAACTGTTCAGCTTCAGTATAATTAAATATTTCATTAAGATATCTCTTTTATGAGGTTGTCTTTTAAATTGGTAATATTTGTGAAAAATATTCACACATTACAAACAAAACGGATTCACTCAGCTCTCACTCCTAGACCCTGAAAG
The DNA here is from genome assembly GCF_000263155.2 of Setaria italica. Classification (NCBI taxonomy): domain Eukaryota; kingdom Viridiplantae; phylum Streptophyta; class Magnoliopsida; order Poales; family Poaceae; genus Setaria; species Setaria italica. The sequence continues at coordinate 1,782,452 of NC_028450.1, read as the reverse complement.
TCATTAAGTAGCAGTAGCACTTTAACTAACATCTTCACTACATCAAAATATAAAAGTGAAAAAAACTTGTTTACCTGAGCAAACTCAACAAAAGCAATGCATGTGGAGTGTACATAATCACCAAGGAGCCTCAGCCGAGAAACCTAAATAAAATGTTAAGATGTCAATCATTTCATAAAGAATATAAATAGGCTACAAAAGGCAACCACTACCAGCAGTTTTATGTCATACCTTCCCACATGTACCCTGAAAGAAAACCTTTACATCCTCCTCAGTAACCTAAACAAACAAGAAGTGCAAACAACATTAATACATAACCTTTCAAACCATTTTTTCCTTCACCAATAATCACTTATGTATCACATTTCAGCATTCACCAACCACCACACAAATAAAAACCACAAAGTTCAGCATTCACCATTCATGCTGGAAGAATAGCACTAGATTTGGGTAGTGCAGTGGCAACAAACATGAGAAGAAACTCCCAGAATATTCTTTTTCTTTTTGTCCAACAAAGAAAGAAAAAGGGGTATCATACATATCTTGGGGAAGTGATTGTGTTCTGATAATACTATATCAATACAATATTATGTGCGCTGATCAAAACAGCTAGAAGCTGTGCAATTGAGTTTTAGGAAATCATAGAAGCACTACAAAAGCATCTTATTTGTAATTAAGAATCACAAGTTTGCAGCCACATGCACCGACAGGAATATGGGCTTCCATACCTTCTTATCTATGTTAGTACAATATACAGTCCTTGAGACCATTTCTTTCTCATCTTCAGTCTGCAAAATACAACTAATATTAGCAGAATTTTTTGGCACGGCAAAAACAATTTGGGGAATATGGTGTGATCTAAACAAGACATGTGTCATCATCATGCACTTACTCGAGGAAGAAACTTAGGGTTCACAGGTAGAATCGCTGTTTTAGAAGGTAAAACTCTAACAGGATAATAACCCAGCATGGTTCCCCCAAGTGTTAGTGCGGCTCTTGCACCAGCTGCAGATAAAGGAAAGCTTCACTGTCACTGTTTTACCATACCGATACTGCAAATGAAAAGATAATGTGTCGAGAACACTACCATCATCAGCAAACTCGATGAACGCAAAACGCAGGACAGAATGAGGGTCACCACAGATACGGCAATCTACCACCTACAGGTCACCCAGATATTGTCATTAGCTATCACATTATGGAGGGGCAAAAAAAAATCTAACACCATGTTTTCCACAAAATAATCATAGAACTTACTTGCCCACAGTTAGAAAACACTTCAGCAAGCTTCTGCTCAGTCACCTGCAGAGCAACAAGAAGAAATGAAACAACATTGACACAGAAACGGCAATTCCAAAGGCCACTGTCTTTCAGTGTACTCACATGCTGATCAATGTCAGAGACATAGACGGTTCGCCGCACACTATCCTCCCTATCAGCCCGTCGGGGTCGGCCCCCCAACCTCCGCCTCCCTTGGTTGAAGCTATTCCTCCTCTGATATCAGAAAGGCAATGTCAATTTGGCACCGTACCACCAGAACCAATAAATGGACACACAACTGCCGCTAGCACAACGTTTTAATTCTAAAATTCTAAAAGCTTGATAGAGGTCCACAAAATGAATTGTTGACATCAAGCACAGTAGCCCATTAACCTCACATCGATTCACGTATCAGATTCTTGGCAATTGCAGTACCATTAGCACGGATCATTCAACAATCTCCAGTTAGCACCCACCGATCAACCATTTCTTAATAAACTAACAAGATCAAATTGTCATCTCAAGGGGAAAAGGTTATTCATATCACAATTTACGATGATTCTGCAGCTGCAAATGATTCAGAAACAGAACGCTGCTCAAGATTTCATTTCCCACAAGATAAAACAAGGAGAACGGGACAAAATGAAATCTCACGAAGAAGAACGTGATTGCCACCGCCTAAAACCCATCAGTTCAGAGGATCGCAGTACGCAAATACCCAAATCATACAGCGATCACAGTAGTGAAAAAGTCAAACAAAGACCAAACCTGTCAAATCAAGACGCGCATATAAAGAACACAAAATTCACAGCTCACCGACCCGGCGATTCAGAGGGTTGCCGCTGCCGTTACTGGATCCGTCGCTGCTGGAGTCCCTGCTCCCGCCGCCGGCAGCGCCGTAGTACTCGGCGGCGGAGACGAACACCGGCGCGTCGGCGGAGAGCACCCCCACCGGCTTCGGTGCCGGCGCCGGGACGCGGCGCGACGACGGCACGAACTCCTCCGCGCAGGGGTTGAGCTTGGACATGAGCTCCTCCAGCTTCCTCATGTCGCTCTTGTACTCCCTCTCCTCCTCCTCCTCGGCCTCCCCCGCCGCAGGGGCATCGCCCTCCACCTCCACCTTAGCCTCCCCCTCCGGCGCCGGCGCCACCGCCACCTTGGCCTCGGCCCGGATCGGGCCCTCCACCGCCGCCGCCGCCGCCGCCGCAGCCTCCACGGCCACCATTATTGCCTCGCGCACCGACCTCGAACAAGGAGAGATCAAAGCACTATTCTATCTACTACACACTCTGCGCAACCAAAATTCCTTTTTTTTCCTTCCCCTCCTACTCCTTGTTCTTCGGTTGGTGTGTGTTAGCCTTCTTGTTGGTGATGCGAAGAGAGGAGGAAGGCGGAGGTCCAAATGGAAGTAGGCATCGCTTTCGCCAGTGTTGCTTATAAATACAACGCAAAATACCATTTTCTTTCCCCTCTTGTTTTTTTTCTGGGCTTTTCTTTTTTGTCGCGGACGAAGTCTTCAAAACCAGCACGAGAAAAACGGATGGGGGACACTGAGATTTTTTATCCTTTTCTATATTGGATAATGACTAATATTATATATATGTGTTTGTGTGTGTATATATAAAGAAAAATGAGAGAGAGAGAGAGAGTGAAGCGGTGTGAAGGGTAGTTGGGAGAGGGAGATTCGGGAGGCGCGAGCCGGGTCAGAGGCGTGGGAGGGAGGCACGTCACCTGCCTGCAGGGCCCACCGGCGGGCAAGGGCCAGCATGCGCCGCGCAGCCGCAGTCCACGCCTCCGCCCGGATCCCCTGCGGCCAAATTTAGGCGATCTCTCATCTGATCGCGGCTGCGCTGCCGCGGCAGCGTGTCTTTGACTGGCTGGTGGCTGCTGCATGCGCATGCCCGTGCATCTTCCTTTGGAATGGAATCGGCAGCTGGAATTCCGGGGTTCAAGAGGGTGGTGGACTGACCGACCCTCGTAGATCGCTTGGACGAGGAAAGGCCGCCGCGCGTTCTGTTTGGTCTCTTGTTTCGCGGCGGATGCGAGAATGGTGGTTTTCGTCTCGGTAGAGGAGGATCATGATTTTTTTTCTCTCGGAAGAGGGGGATCGTGATGTTGTGTTAGATTCACTGTTGCGTGGTATCTTTATGATGGTCGGGGGAGTCTTAAGAGGAGAGATTACAATGAATTTAATCGTATGATGTGTAGAAATTTTAGTTGTAAATTGTAACACATCAATTTAAGAAAATGGATTGATTTTATTTAATCCTAAAAGATTTGAAAAGTTCTTTTTCGAAAATTTCTATATTTGGACACGGTATATTACATGTATCAGTTATGCTTATTTAGTTCGCATATAAGATCGAATCAACGCATCTTGTTCCCTACTGTTTAATGGGTTTTTGTACGTCACCGGCATGTACAATGGTTAGCATGTACGATAACAAAGGGGCTAGCATGCAAAGTGATACGTACCCACATGCAGGCAGGTTGTATCCATGCAATTTATACACGTCCAGACCCCGGTGTTTTAAATTGCTAAGATAAGGTGGTTGCTAGCAGCTGGCACACACGTGACTAACAGGAGTACGTATTCATGGCCAGTGTATATGTGTGAGACATCGTCTCTTTATTACTAGCTCAAGCCAAAATACGTACAGTGATCCACCGGACAATAAAAAAAGGTGACGTTGCATGGTTAATCACATACATTGTATGTATAAGTGATGCAAGCCATACGGACGGACCAACCTCGTCGATGCGTACGTTTCCCTGTCCATGCATGAAACGGAGAAGGGAGAAAAGGATTAATGTATATAACCACCTGTGCCGGCCATGGCCATCTCCTCCACCCGGCAACAGCTTCCTGCCCCCTGGCCTTCCTCCTGCGCGTGGACGTGCACCAGCGTGAGCAGCAGATGAGAGTCTTCTCTCCTTTCTCTGGGTTGCAGGTAGAAAGGATACGTGTGTCCGTGTCCTCCACGTACCGCGAAGCTGCGATACGACGTCGCCGATGCCACGCTCCCCTTCTCCATGCATATGCCATCAACCAAAACGACGCTCTACGTGTCGTCCGTGACCGACGAGGCCGGACGACAAGGCGGTCGCAGCCTGAGCAATGGCCGCGCTATCAATGGCACTACGGACCGACGAGGCCGTGGATCATGCCTACGCTTACGCCTACACCTACACCATCATTCATCTGCATGGAAGAAGTGAAGCGAATATGAAGACGACGACCACGCGCAGCTTAATCGAAGGTGTGCCATGGATTTGATTCGCGGGAGTAATTAACTGGGAGCTTTCTAAAGCCTGGGAACCTTCTAAAACCCTGGAACCAGGAGACCGCATCGCTTGAGCCAGACGGCCCTCACATGAGGCTAGCTATAGCGCGTACTATTCGAAGAAAACTTGTAATTTTGTTAATCAAAGAATTAATGAAATACTTGTTTCCCTACCTTATCTTTATTTGTGTACTTAGTACATTGACACGCTCGCGATTTATTTTATTTCACACGTTCTTGCGATCCTATTTTGTGTCAAACACCTACATATTGTGCATGAGCCGAACATAAACTCAAGGGTGTGCAATTGATATAAGGGTAAATGGACGCATCACTTATAAAAAAAACATTTAGGATCGTAGCTGTATGAGTATAAAAGTTTGCAGTTAATTGAAAATTATTTAATTCTCTTGTACGGATACAGTAGCGAATAAAAAAATTGGTGTGAGTATCCGTGTACCTGAATAAATTAAAGGGAAATCGTTCGGTTTATTCATTTTTTAATTATATGTGGCTTGCTTGTTTAAACTAGTTACAGTACGTCATCGATTTGGAAATAGTTGACTATATATTGTAGGAGACTAAACATGTCATCACTTTTTTGAAAAAGTATGCATTGTTTCACGTTTCTAGCCCTCCATGCGATGTCACAAAGTCTATGGTTGCAAGCAATCTGTGGTTGCCAAATTGGAGCACGTGAGGAAAAAAGCAACAGCGGGGAGACCACAAGGGTCTTTTCTGTCATTTTTCCTGGAGGAGGAAAAGGACTGGGCCTTTCTTTTTCAGACTGGGGGCCGGGACACGAAAACGTGAACAGGATTGGAACATACTGGAAACCCGACGCTAGCCATCAGCCATTTAACAATACCCCTGGCGCAAATCGACAAGTCGTCCTTTATGCATCCGCTTAATTCTATTACAGAATATATGTGGTGGTCAGCGACCTAAGAAACATGTTCACCATTGCTGGAACAGCTGCCGTGTAAATGTGCAATTTCCATTAAGTAGTATGGTGTTTAGGTCGTTATTCTTTTCTGTTTCAAAAAAAAAAAAGAAATTTGCTGGGAACTTCCAGAACGAACCAATAAACAATTAAGTTGTGAAAGTAACCCGTGGTTAAATCACATAAGTAGCATCCGGTAGGTTTGTATTCGACTCCCTATGAATTAAACATGTTTGGAATAAAATATATATATATATATATATATATATATTAAAAAAATAGGTTGAAGCTTTTTCTACTCATTCCGGTTAAAAAATTATAAATTATTCCTGACACCGGCCGCTCCGCTACCTCCATATGCCTTCGTCACGCCCTTCACTCACACGCAAATGGAGACTTCATCAGGAGGTCTCCCTCCGCAGGGAGGGAAGCAGGGTGCCATCTTCTTCGGGATGTCGTGGATGGATGAGAGAAAGGAGGATGTTGCTCCCCCTATTTATAAATTGGCCGCCATCACACTCGGAAGAGGCCCCCTCATGGACACGAACCCCGAGGCACATGTGTAAAGAAAGTGGACCCTTCAAACCTTCCAGGTGGGAGGGGCGATAGGGCGCGATGAAGACAAGTCGCTTTGATGCGACGTAGGGTAGAAAATTGTCCCATCGCGACCCAGCATCAATAAAATAATAACGTATGCTGGTCCGGAGACGAAATGCAATAGACCAATGGAAGAGGCGATCAGAAGACTATCGTCGGGGTACAGTCCTCCCCGACTTCTAGTCGAGGAAGGACTCAGGGGACTACTGACGAGCATCTAGATTAGAGATACCTAAACCATCGTTAAGCCCAAACAAAGAAGGGATTAGAAAACGAAGCTAATTGGGCCAAACGGAAGGCCACCGCCATCACCACCCAACTAGCTGATTGTATTCGAGGGCGAGGCCCAGGAATTGAGGAAAACAGGCCATCGGACGGGCCCAAGGCATCACACGAGGGTCGAGGCTTAATGATGGGTTAGGCCTACCATATAGCTAGGCCTGCTCGCTGTGATGGCCGCAGCCAAGCCCACGTGGGTCGAAGCGAGGGAAACGCGGGCTGACCGATTAGTTGGGCGCATCGTTGTCCGTGCCCCAGAGAATAGGACAGCCGCCCCAAGACAAAGATCTCCAGTCGGGAACAGTGTTGTGGCGCTGTTGCGGATTGTACCCGGTCAAGCACGCCTGATTCATCATCATGACGATATCAAGTTAAGGGCCGGGTTCAACAACCAAGGTAATTGGAAGAGCGGGCCCTGACGAAGATCTCGGAGGGAATCAAGCAGAAAGAGGCCCCGACTGGAGGACGGACCCTATGACTACCAATTGGAGGAGAACGCCCCGACTGAACGGGTTTCCCACGACGATCTACAGTATAACCCACTTCATGAGCCGTGTATATAAGGACATGGGGGGACAAGAGAAGGGATTCGACCCCCAGTAGAACACACTCACATACGCACACACCATTTGTAAACCCCTACTGCAAGCAAACTTGAGCTCTCGAGCCCTGCAATAAAGAACTCACATCACGAATTGGACGTAGGGCAAATTGCCTGAACTAGTATAAGTATCCCATATCTTGCAAGCTAACACATCCGAGGATTCACATGGCAAATCTTCACTAGTTGACGCTACTAAATGTCGACACGGCCGACGCGAGCCAAATCGACGCAACAACACGGGCCAAATCGACATGCGGTGGCCGGAAGGGTGGCTGCCGAGGGAGCTCGCGTGGTCAAAGGGGCTGCCGGTGGGGCAGCCCACATGGCCGGAGTGCTGGCGGCGCAAGGTCAAGGCGTCGGCGGAGCAGCCCACGCGGCGCTGCTCGAGCTCCCTTGCTTGGGCAAGGCAGCGGCAATGCTCAGACCCTCCGGCTTTTCCTGCGCTGGATCCGGCGACAGGTGGCCGAGACGGGCGCTAGAGTAGCAGAGCAGGCCGGGACGAGCGTTGAAAGGGCAGCACAGAGGAAGCCTGTCATCTCTATTTTGAGCAGCTGACAATGGGTCCCATAATTTCTGAGTGGATGACAATCGAGACCCATAGTTAACTGCGCGAAAACACCATCCATCTCATCCCTCATCCCTCCCTCCAACCAAACAACGAAACTGGAACGTCCGCGTCCATCGTCCAACCAAACGTCAAATGGGTTCAGTTCATCCCTACAATGAGAGAGGACCCGTCCGGTTCCAACTTGACTCCCAACCAAATACACCCATAGAGCAATCTTTTTGGCATGCCCGTTAATCCTTATGTGATCAAGTTATGTTTGGGGAGGAGGCATCAAATACCATTGTTGTTATCAGCTTATCCCAGCTGACTCAACCACGCTAAGGTATACAGCTTACCCAGCACCAGCCACAGGCGCAAGTGGAGAATCTTGGGCACAGTCACAGTGGTCTAGATGCGCTGGAGTAGCATAAAATAAAACAACGGAAAAGAGGATAGCATTTGGATGACCTGGGAATAGATTATATTCTTCCAAGCTCCAAACACCTTGCAGCTTTATTTATTCAACTCGATGGTTCCATGAAAACGATCCGTAGGTTCGTATCCGTTGCCTGCGTGTACATACCTTGCAGTGTAAATTTGCAATTCTTTTCTTTGAGTAACTTTGTCAAATGACCATTTAGAAAAAAAAATATATTGGATGATAGGTTTAGATGGGAAAATGATATTATTATTCTGTGAAGCTTTCAGGATGAAGTAGTGTCGAAAGAAAGATTAATACGTAATAATGTGAAACCATATGTTAGGGGGTGTGTGTGTGTTTGTGTGTATATGTGTGTGTGTATGGTACTCTCTACGTTGCTAGATATACGACGTCTAATACGCGCTGATTCCCCTGTCGTGGAAAAAGTATAAAATTGTCTGATATATATGTTAGGAAATCATGAGGAAAAAGTGTAAAATTGTAGGAGGAATATCACATTTAAAAATGAAACCAACTAATTCCCCTGTGTGGAATGATCTGTTAAAAGTCAAAGAGTTATACCTAAAAGGTAGATTCATCAAAATTGGTAATGGTTTAAACACAGATACTGGGGAGATCCTTGGTGCGGCTCTATCCCTCTTAAAGATAAGTTTCAGGACCTGTTTGCTATCTGTTATGAGCAAACAGAATGTGTGGCAAATATGGCTACAAGAGAATGGAGATTAACATTTAGAAGGTGGTTGGACGAGAGAGCTCAAACCCAACTAAGACAGATGAGAGATATTCTAACTACTTGTGCCTTGTCTGATGATAGGGATAAACCCCAATGGAGTTGGGAAAAGAATAGAAGCTTTTCTGTTAAATCCATGTACAAGCACCTGTGCTGTGAAGACATTGAGATACCAAACAAAAAGATTTGGAAAGCTAAAATCCCCATGAAGATAAAAGTTTTCATGTGGCTAGCTCAACAAAATGACATTCTAACCAAAGATAATCTCCTAAAACGTAATTGGCAGGGAGCCAAGAGATGCTGTTTTTGCAATATGGATGAATCTGTAGAACATCTCTTTTTTGATTGCCCCCTAGCAAGATATGTCTGGAGCCTGATGGCTATTAATATCGGGTCTCCCTGAAGACCAACTACTGTGGACCAGTTTTAGGTGTGGTGTGATTGTTATCTACCCCGAGTAAAATGTGCTCACATTGTTGGTTTATCAGTAGTCTGTTGAGCTCTGTGGAGAGCGAGAAATTCGGTGTGCTTTGACAGAAAATAAGTTAAATCTCCTTCTGAGATTGTTTGCTTAGCATCTTCTTTCATAACATATTGGGCAGGGCTCCAGAAGCAGGAAGCAAAGATGAACCTGGAGAAAGGAGCAGAAGCAATGAAGGAGGTGACGCTTCACTTCCATCCACAGGGAGAAGCGACGGAGGAAGCAGGAGCGGGAGTAGTGCTGTTGCAGTGAAGAGCAGCTCTGGAAATCTTTTTTGAGCTGTTAAAGTTAAAAGCTGGAGTCCGTGTGTGTCGTCAGTAGTTTGTAATGGGTGTCTTCCTTTCTTGGCTAGACGCGTTCATTTCGTCCTTCATCCGGAGGCCCTTTGTGCCTTTTGGCTAAAGTTCTACATCTTCATTCGGCTCAGAACTTGGATGTAAACTCTGACTCTAAAACTCTATAATTTCGTTGCTTCCAGTAATGAAATTCGGGCAATACCCTTAGTGGAAAAATACGCGCTGATTAGTTTAAAACAAAGTATGATTTTAGGCAATGGCTGACATAAACACACAAGTGAGCTATGCAGAATGCATGCCAAGACAAGCAAACATGTCACACGACGCAGGGCAGCGACTGGGGACAAATGGACAAGCCAATAAGTGAGGGACGTGGCTAATCGCGAGTTGCTGATTAAGAACAAAAATGGGGCAGCCACACAATGTCACAGGAGCTAGATATCCTTGTCTATCTTGTTGGCTGCTGGAAAGAGACTGGCCACGACAAACTAAAAACCGCTCTGGCTCCTGATGATCCATGCAAATTGCACGAGTAAAAATCGACCTAGATTGCGTACCCACAAAGGGAGAATTTCCATAAAAGAAATGACAGTTGGGAGGACGGTGTTGAACGCATGAAAAATGTGACGCCGACACGTCCAAGAAGAGTTTTGAGCCTTCAACATCTTTTACGCATAAATGTCTTTTTTCATCCCTTTTTTTCTTGGGAAGTTTAAGAAAAGTAGAGAATAATGTCATGTGCAAATGCACTAATGAGTTCTAATAATTGTTGTTCTGTGATAAAGAGGATACAGATAGTGGCACGATGAGTAAGGACCGGAATCTGCTAAAGTTGGCATCACAATTGCAATAGGCAAATTCATGCGAGCTGAATTGTCCAATGTTGCATGGATGATAGATTATTCACTAATGTCTAAATAATTAATGAAGACCTTGAGAATCATCCAAGTGGAGGTCCTGGTCCAGGTGTTGTAGCTAGGTTAACCTGTTGTTTACATTGCACGGCAGAATATGATTCACTTGAGGCATTTACCTATTCCGGTAAAATTGTCACTTGTAGCCTCACAGCTCCGATAAAGATGCTCTGAACCGACCCATATATATACAAATCTGGTAATAGCAATAAATAATTTACAAAAAAGCAAGGACTTTATGACCATAACGGATTACTAAAAGAGGGACGGAAAAAGAGCAGAAAGCTAACTGCATTTTGCTCCAGCCGTCCATCTCACTGCAGAGCATATATTCCGGAATCACTTGCATTTCCATGCCACCTTTAATGCTAGCTTCCATACACACTAGCTAGAAACTTCAACTATATGATGCAGATGCTCCTCTGAATTGTCCATCCAGAGAGACCTACCACAGCAAAGGCATCTTTGTGAGCCCGGAAAATCACTCCAGGGGTAGGGTGGTGGTACTTGACCGGCAACCCCACATTGGCTCCAATGCAAGTTGATGCTGTATGGGCATCGAAATGGAGGGACTAGGCATGTGTCAAAAGTATTGGTTCACCATATGCCACTGAAGGGTGGTCCCTTGAGGCTGCTTGAGCTGATGAAATTTGAACAAAATACCAAGTATGTAAAGGCAAGAGACGAATAATGCATAAGTAGACTGGTCCGCGTTGGATGATGCCTACCGATGGTTAATTTGCGGGCGATGTGATCCATGTGCTATGAGGGAGAAATTTTCATTGGTAACCATATGTTTGCAAATTTCTCGATGACCTCTAATTACATTTATTGTAAAGCGATGATAGGTAATTTTAATTCTAAATTGGTTGGACCATAATTTTTTCTGAACAATATACTATTTTCACCTACACTTTATCCCTAATTAAAACATTTTAAAAATAAATATAGCTCATCTCACAAAAAAAAAACTTTTGGCTGGTTATTGGTCCATGATCTCAGTGACCTAAGATATTTTTCAAGTCCCCGGCAAAAAAAAAAGGTTTTTCCAAGTCCAAGCTCTCCTACCTTTGGGACAGATGAGTTGGACTGCGAGTGAAAGACCAATACCAAGGCCCCCTACCGACTGCAGATTTGGTGCGCCATCTTTCTTCTTTGATTTATCAAGTTTCTGCATTTATATCTTTCCTTTTTTAAAAAAAAATGGTCATCACCTCTCTTCAAATAACCTTCTCGATCTTGGCAAATAGTTATCCAAAGTGGTTTTTCTTTCTAAAATTGGCAAAGTCACCAAATCATTAACAATGAAGTTCATTTATACTTTAGGCTAAATCAGCCATCCTAACTTATGGCCAATAAGTTAAGCCTAATCTTTGGTAGGTATGTCTATAGAAGTTAAGCCAATAAGTTAAGCCTACTTTAACGTTGATTACTCTATAGAATTCTTCCAAAGTTCGTCTAGCTTTACCAAACCGTATGGCATCTCCTTGTAGTGGTTGGCACTTGGCAGCATGAAATTGGGCACTTAGGAACAGCGCTAGGAAGCATGGCTATTGTAGCATTACCTAATTGTTACAAATAGTAATATAACCATGCCGATTGTTGAGCACCATGGCAATACACAAAAAGAAGAAACTCTAATCTACAACCAATAGCTCTCCTGCATATTCGAGAAAATCTAATCTACAACCAATACAAGATATATAAGTGACAACTAACTGCTTTCTAATTCTAAGTATCTTACGCTACCAACTGCAACAGCAACCACGACCAGGCTACCAGAGCTCCAAAAGCAAATAAAGGATTCTCCCATTTGGTCTTGTGTTTTCCAGCATTCTCCCATTTATGTAAAAAGACAAAAACGGGACAAGAATTATATTGCTTAAATGTTATAAAGGGGGAAATGGTGTACATCAATAGTCTCCTCGAATCTGATAAGTGCGGTTATGGTGAACTAAAGACAAGTTAGACATACGGAGGACGACCGCAAATAAAGGTTTGAGCAATTTTTCACTTGCACGTGAAGAATCACCTCAAAATTCAGCATTTTGCATTTGCAAAATGGCCGTCCTCTGATCATGTCGTCGTATGTTCTTCTATAATGGGGAAACCGTGTTGGCTACGCCCGACTAACGCCTATAAGTAAATTGATTAGCAGAGAGTTCCTGTCGCTTTCTTATGTACATTAAAGCACAGATAGATTGTACCGGTTTTTTCCGAGGTTGAATGTTTGACAGTGAGCGGAATATGCATGGAAAGAACATGTAAAATGTTGGCTCCACGGCCTGTGTGGCCACGTCACCGTGCACTTGGCACCTCCATACTGCATAAAGCTGAGACTGAAACATAAGGAATCAAAATCAGCGTGACGCCATCACTGATGTCACGGGGATTTTCGTCATAAAGCTTTTTGAGTTGCATGCGCAGAAAGAAGTTTCATTACATCACTGTTCACTTCCTAGTTTTTTGTTTGTTCTTTTTTTTTTTGACGTGCTTCCAAGAGGTCATTACGCAGGCACTGGAAATATTCCTGCAAGAGATTTTGTTGCCAGTCCAAGTTCCAGGTGATGCCTGACCGGGCAATTCTCAACCACAATATTACTTCTTATTTTTTTTCTTGTTAAGTAAGGTGCCAGCACCGTCCAAGTACCAACACCTCTTTAATTTTCTTGGAATTGTTTGCTTCTTTTCTCCTCCTCATGTATGAATGAACACGAAATGTTTCTAGGGCTGCAACATTTGGTCAAGCGTATTAATTGACTCGCTAAACGGTCGTGTTCGTACCATTATTGAATCTAGTTTTTTGTCAAGCTTTCTTCAGTCGCCAGTCCTTTTTTCAATGGGAAAGTCTAAAGTACATGCCCAACGGAAAATGCCTGAACTTTCTGAGAACTTTGGATCTTGGGGAAATACATCTATGGTTAACAAGACCAAAATTCATGCCATCTTCCAAGAAGATCATTTACATTATTATGCAGTTCGTCACCTGCCTGCTTGTTGGTTTCCTCCATATATGCCTATGAATGAAGGGAAAAAACAGTTGCGACTAGATCAGACGGTAAGCACCAAACATTTTTTTAGACGAATCAAGCAGAAAAGCTGCCGAAGCAATGAAAGAAATAACTATAAAACACTTCAGTTACTTAAATATTCAGTCACAACCCCTCCAAGAAACAAGTTCCCGGTTACAGAACTGTGCTCGCATGAGAGGTGGCCACGGCATGGCTCATGAGAGTGCACGTCTGTAATTTATACTAAAAGTCTAAAACAAAGACAGATATTAAAAATGTAAAGTACGAGCAGGTGCTGTGCATGAGCAGGCTAAAAAAAGTAGGTGGCGACATGGATGGAGATGGAGCCTGCCACGCTCGATCAGTCGATCTTCTCACGTGCAGTTCTTGACTTCTTGTCCTTCGCTATGTCGTGCAGCAATCAGCTCAGCTGCTGCAATCTCCTCGTGCCCTTGCAATTTTAATTCACATGGTGTTCGTCTCAGGCCCTCAGCACTGACTGTAAGCCCACGGGCTGAAATGAAATTGCTGTTGATGTAGCGAGGCCTTTCTTTCTGTTCAGGCAGGTTCGGCCAGCTTGGGCCAGATGTAAGGCCTGGTTGCAGCATACGAGCAGCCAGTGTCTTCACAAACCCTCTAAGAACTGGTGCCTTGCAGAACAAAATGGTTTTAGTCGTTTCATCACTGTCTCATAGAATAGTAAACAATTCTGGTGATCAAGCACTAATTCATTCAAAAATTCCATCCTGAAGCGAAGTTGCTTCAGCTACATGCTGCCTGATCCTTGGAGTTTGGACAGCTGAATGCATCTCCGTTCAACTATCTTCAGACACTAGCTAGCCAACTCAAGTTATTCAGCCATGAACTGAGGTTCTGAGACTAGGAACGTACATGAACCAAAGACCGGGCTTAGGGGGTTATCATAGTAATCAGGATATGCAAGAGATTACTTAGGGTGAGAACGATCTAGCAAGGGATTATCTCACCAGACTTTTACATCGCTATTGGCATCAGGTACTCTTGTCGGTGTTTTCCCGATGGCAACTGCTGATTTGAGAGTGTGCGTCATGTTTGAACGGGGATCGAACCAATTCGAAATTCATACATTCAATCAGAGAAGGAAAAAACTTGGAGCAATCCCCCTCATTCAATCACCACAAGACTATGAATGCCACACAGGCAATGCACAGCTCATGCCTGTGTCCAGGGCACTGCAGGTTAATCAATCAATCTGCAGAATTGCATAGCATCAACTGAGCTGAGCAGCACAACTGCAACATCAGGGAACCGCGGAATCCAGGGCACCAGACTCATGTCACAGGCCATACAACTGTCAGAATTCAAGGTAATTTATTTTGTCCAGATGAACTAAAGTAGTCTTTATTTGGTTCAGAAGAATTAAAGGCAGTCTTAATTTAGTTCAGAATTCAGAGGCACCTAAACAGCTGCGGTGGCGGCCCCGGCCCGGCCCGGCTAAGAATATCGCTTTCAGGTAGCACAATCAACCAAGCCCCCATGAAAACAGAAAAGAGCGATCTCGGATATAATGTCCTATACATGGCTTTGAAATGTTGCAATTTGAAAGCATCTGAATCTTTTTTTTTAAGAAAAAAAAATTAAATGCTGAGCTATCCCCATTTTTTGTTTAAGGATAGAAAGTCAAAACTAAAAGCGAACAGAACTTTCTCCCATACAATTTTAAGCAGTGCTAGACCGGCTTCAGTTGAACAATGGCTGGCACAAAGCCTGTCACTGTGCTCTAAAATTCCACTTGCCATGCTAAGCATATGGACATAATCTAATTTCTGCGCTACACTGAATTGAACTACCCCTAGGATATGCAGCTAAAATTAAATATGCCTCATCTGAAATAAAAGAACATGAGGCAGCATTAACGGCAGTGCTAACTGCAGCTGCCGAGCATCAGCTACAACTATGAAATGTTGGCCGATTACATTTGGCAAAATCCAGAGGTTTGAACAAAACCATCTCTACTAAGGGGATACCGACCATACCCGCTCCGCTGATGTGCTGAAACAAGAGGTTCGGCTGAAGAGGCGCATGCCCTATCCGGGTACCTTCCTCTATGTACATTGCCGTGAGGGTGGGTCGGCATGGAAGAGTCCGAGACAAAGTCTGTGCTCTCTGAAAAGTACCTTGTTTGAGGATTGGAAGGCGAGAACCTGATACATGAGACGAAATTCCCAGGAGGATGTTCTGGAGCATAACATGGCCCAAATATAGAGGAAATCGGATCAAGGCCAGCATTGTCTCCATAGTCCACAACACTGAATGAATCTCTAGTGCTTTCAGTGGTAAACGAGGACTCATCAGAGCTGGTAAACAGAGACCATTCACTTGATGTAGCTTCCGAGAAGTCTGTGCTGACTGAGTCTGCAAAGGTATCATCCGCATGATGGAAATCTCTGGATCTCAACTCTGCATGCTGATCTTGCATGTAGCCTTCTCCATCAGGTCTAAAATCATAAATACCATATGTTTGATCATTTGCAGAAAAGAGTAACTCTGTCTGCTTGCGCTCATGTTTAGAGCCCTTGGAGGATTTTGATGTGTGACGCTTTCCAGATGTTGGAACAGGCAAGAGCCCCTTCTCAATGTATATTCTTGGTGGTCGGGGAAAAGACCTGAGCAATGTTTTACAAAAAATGAGACTGCTGCATAGTGCAGAGAGAGATACTGCAAATTGTAATTTAGGTTCAACACATATCACAGGCTGGCTATATTTACCTCAAGTAGAAAAGCATATATGCACCTTCTGACATAACTTGATTCACTGATACAACCTGAACCTACATATGGAACAAAAAAGTTACCACATAACATCATAAGCTCTAACTCTCATTTTTTTTCCTTTTCGTCATTTCAATGAGCCTATAAAAACCTACTCCCTCCAGCCCAAATTACTATTCGTTTTGGCTTTTCCAGATACAAAACTTTTGATATAGATCTAGATGTATGTATGTCTAGATACGTAGCAAAATCTATGTATCTAGAAAAGCCAAAACGAATAATAATTTGGGACGGAGGGAGTACAAAGGAAAAGGCCATACTAGTACATGTGAAATCAGTTATCAGCACAAAACACTCCAACGCCAACAGAGTGAAATGCATAATGAACGATTATGTATTTATGTGCACCGAAGAAATTAACACCAAAATTGCATCAAGGAGACAGAGCATTTATAATCAACACTGCTCACGGTATGTTCAGTGCCCTTATAATACACTCATAATCTATAAACGCAATTTCACAAGTCCATACTTCCATAGTAACTTCTCGCAATTTATATATAACATATTCTAGCCTACTTCACAGGATAGAGTTTATTGTAAAAACATACCTCTGAGTCATCAATTCTCAACCATGTACCCTGCATATCTTTGACATATGATATGTAGTGCCCAGAGAATGATGCGTTTTCTGTATCCACATGTACAACCACGGCATACAAGAAATAAAGAGGGGGGTTATCACCAGAACCAGTCACGAAAGGAACCATGTCCAACATATCAGGAAACGTGACACATTTGTTGATCTTTCCATATTTTCCTGTCTGAAGTAATAAAACAAAGTTCATTTAGTTCTTCCGTCCAGAAACATTCAAACAGCTGGCAATTGTCAGCTCAAGCATAGAGCATGAGTCATGTGTACTGATAACTGATCCAAGCCAACCAAGGAGATTATATGAAAACTGCCCCAAAGGTGCTTCAGCACCAGTGTCAGACATTGATAATCTAAAATATACACGTGCAGTTTTGAACATTTTTCCCCTAACTAGTACATAATTGTAAAAAATTGAAAAGGCATATATAGAAGTATGATTTTGTGACAAATATTCTATGATTTCTATGCACGAATTCAAACAGTTTTGTATGTAGTATCAATCAAAGTTTTGAAAATTTAACCATAAACATTCTAAAACATAAATGTAGGAATAAATTTATTTACAGGCGCTTAGTCACAACTTGGAGTAAGGTGCAGATCATAACGTCATCAAGTTCTTTTATAAAGTAGTCATTTCAAGTGAACATTACCCAATACCAACAAATGTGCATCTAAAAAGAACTGCAAAAGAAAATGCAAATACATGCCTAAAAAATCGGCTGAATATTACACCCAGTACAAATACTTCTCAGGAAAAAACAGTATTGCATGAAATTCAATAAGCAATCAATCACCTTAAATCTTTTAAGAACAACTGTTAATATGTTTGGCACCTCATGCACACTCAATTGCTTCCTAGCTTTGACATAAGCAGAACACCTGCATTAAAAAATTCAAAATTTCAATAGACTTTAATTCGTTGTGGTCCAACTGAAATGACGGGTAACAAGATCATAGTTGCCTGTTGCAACACTACCTTCCACATTTATACATATTCTCTCCATCTAAATCTTCAGGAGCTGTGAATTGCGTCAAAGCATCTTGCAATGACTCCACCCAGCCATGAATCTCCAAAGTAAGGTCCATTATATTCTCATATCTTTCAGACTCATGATAGCATCTGAGGCACTTAACCTTGTTTCATAAACAAAACTTAATTAGTATATCATAGATCAAATAATGCTATGGACTGAGTATGATAAAAAAAAACAACTAGAGGGTTGGTGTGAATTGAAGAGGAAGTGCTCAAGTGAGAATGTTTGCTTTCATTACAAATGGAGGAAAACGTATTTACTACGAAAATGCATAGTTACGAGTGCGGTACATGACTAAAGAAACTACCATCTAAATGTAAAAAAAATGTAAAGTCAACCAGAAATCTGAGATTTTTCAAGTTACCTTGGATTTAAGACGGCCACCAAACATCTGTTGTATCAGTGTTGTTTCCTGCAAACTTGGTTCAACATGCTTCTCACCACCCAGCCCATCCAAGCACGCTGCTTGCATAGACATCACAAGATGCCTGGTGGTGTTCAAATTAAAGCATATGGTCAACGTTTTTTTTCCTTGAATACGCAAGAGAGCTGCGCATCATTTCATTAAAGAAGCATAAATACAAAACTAGTTTAAACTACTAACATATTGTTCAAGAGGAAAGCATAGTTTTGTCAAATTTTGAACTTCTATTAAAACATTTTTTTCTTCTAACATACTACAGTAAGAGGAAAGCGTAGAAATTTTTTGACTGCGGTAAGTAAAACATTAGCAATAGATCAAAAGGCGGCAGGATAAAAAACAAGCATGTAACAGTTACCATACCTTAAAAACTCATGAGCATCTTCCTGAGTTCCACCACCCAAGCGACATCCAATATTCCTAAGATTGGAAAGAATTCTACTTGGAGATAAGGGTCCACCAGTTTCACGTAAAGTTGAAGCATATTGCTCAAGTTCACACATAAGACACCAATTTTTTGAGCAACCTAAAAGAAGATAGTAACTGAAATCAGAGAAGAAAAAAACAAGTACAAAGCAGTTGAGGGGGAAATAGCTATTTGAGATTTTAGTATTACAGTCTTTTGAATGCAATCTCAGGAGCAGGTAGATCATCAGTGGCTTTGTGCACATCAGACACTGAAGAACAGCATTAGCATAGCAGCTGCAAAATGAAGGAAGGATAATCAAGATAAGCGGCTGATTAAACAAGTAAATATAAAATAATGACAAATTGCAAAAAGGGGAAGAAAGGACAAAACATTTATTACAAATTTACTTGAATAAATTAAGACAGTAACTCAAATCAATACTTCTGATGTTCCTCTAGTTGCAGTAAGATTGCTAGATATTAATCAGTCGTATATCAAACATATAAGGATTTTGGTTCAGCTTGAAGCATTTTATTTTCAAATTTGCAAATCCATTTTATCAAGAAACTGTGCCATATTTCATTTCATATGTTAACATTCTTAGGCTCTGCTCTTCTTTGCCAATTATGCGGTCAATGTTATCCTCCGATTAATTGACTGCCATACCTTTTGGTAACTAAATATATACTAGGATTCATATATTCATGCAGATATAAATATTAAAAGAATGTAATTCCTGTTATATATATCAGGTGCACCTATGCTAGGCCCTTATTATCCCATATGTAGACTAATGAGTGATAATCATTCCACAAATTTAATATAGCCACTGCGAAGTAAACTCTTGTTCCCAGGCTACTAGAAGGACCCTTCGGCCACTCTACTTTTAAGTTCCCCTATTCCTTCTGCCGCCACCACAAACTCATTTGCAATTTTCTTATTTTGCAACGCCAGAAGGTCCTATTTTGCAGCCACCACCAAAAGGTATTATTTTGGAAGTACCAAAAGGCACCAGAATCATTTAAAAGGTCCTCGAATTTTTCATATTTACTGACCTGCACTCATACCTCTAGACGTATTTACACTTTACCAAAACAATGTTTTTCATCTTGACAAAAGTACACAATAAAAATAATTAGGGAACTGTGACCTATCCCCATAAACAAAATGTTCATTACCTGTTTCCACAATTGAAAAGACCCCTAGGAGAAATACCCCGTGCTTCATACTGAAAAAACTTGACAAGATCTTCATATGGAAACAATACCTGAAATGACATATAGAAAGAAAACATTCATTCCGTAAACAAACCGGAAAGAACTAACAGGAAAGATTGATTATAGATTATTCCGAACCTTATTCCGCTTATTATCATTGATCAATCCTACAAGGCTGGTTTTGAGAAATTTTGAGGGTTTCTTTAAAACTTCAACCTTGGATGCTCCAAACTTTGAGATTCCATTGCATCCTTGTAGGTTGCTGCTTGCTGGTTCAGTTGCTTGCGCAGATCCTGGACAATGCGGTAACTATATGAGATAAATGAGAGCACTGTGAGATAAAACTAGCTCATTTTATCAGAGAACTCTCTTTACTAACTTTGGTCATTTTTGTTGCAAGGGTTCTTCTCGTGGCCATCATTTTGATATGATGTTGACACCCTCTCCTGTGACTTCTGTAATGAAGCCACCTTACCCGATGGGCATGGAAGCCTCTTATTCACCACATTTGCTTTCCCAATAGTTCTTCCAGATGATAAACTCCTTTGCAGTGGCTCACTAGCAGAAGCATATGGCCCCTCACAAGAACTGACCATATCAGAAGTTAAATAGACACCCATGTCAGGCTCATAAATTGTGATGCTTGCTTTTGTCCGTTTCCTTATTTCAGGAGCACTACTGCTAGGTTGCTGTGCGTTACTTTTGACAGGATAAGTTCCATCACCATTACCACTCATCACATCTGCACAACCAAAATAGTTGTTTGACACCTGCAGCCATAAAGAAAATGATTGAATTATCTAAGACAAACGTGTAGGCAGAAGAATGGCAAGTGAATTGTAAGAGTTTTTCTAAAATACCTTGTTTCCTGATAAAATCTCGGAAGAGCGGGTTTCATCATCAGCATTGTGATTGTTCTTTTCATAAGACATACCAACAGCACCATTCTCACTCATATGAAGACCTTGATTTGATTTATTCATGTTGCTTTTGTCTGCCGGAAATGGATCAGTATCAAGATTGAAGCCATCAGTTGTGGGAAAGGATGGCTCCGATAAAGTATCAAAATTCATGTCGCGCAAGTGAATGCCACCGCCCGGAAGAGGTGAATTTAAGTTAGTCAAGAAGGGCATCTGTTCAGAAGCCTCAGTGCCAGATCCACCAAAGCTGCTAGACCCACTACCAATCCATTTTTGGCATGATTCCTTATGTCCTTGCCTCCAGTGTATTATTTGACACTTACCAGAGCTGCAGAACATTCAAAACAGCATTACAAGGTGTCCTTGGCAATAGGGGCAAGATAATGTATACAGTTTATGACATAATGAAGACGGTTAACATGGTAAGAAAAAGAATGCACGGTGCATAAAAAATCAAATCAATCAATCACAAAGAACATCATCATATTATGTCAAAGGAGCCTATATTTGCACGGGTACTTCTAATCTTATGCTAGATCTACTTTGATGATGAGGTAGTAAGCACATGTAACAACTTGACCAATTAGCCATTCAGGTGAATTCAATATAATCAATCAGTAGGATCAAGCCTACTTAGTAGTCTAATACAAATTACAGCCATGAAGGATTAATGCTATGCTGAGGAAGGCTAAAGTAGTAAACGACAAAAGTATTTCCTAGGCCCTACTGCTAAATATCAACCTGAGCTCCACAGAAACGGGTCGGTCACTTAAACTTCAACTCAGCCATGGTTATTCAAACAACATGATGTTCTGCATGATACTTCAATAAGGAAGTAGGCCATTAAATCAGGCAACCTATGTACTATCAGATGAACTAGGTGAAAATAAGAAGAGGATTATAAGTCCTGTCACCAATGTCATCTCAAACAAAATAGCAAATAGTGTGCTGCAATGTGTGGTTATTTATAGACCAGTTTATTGACTAGTTGCTCAAATCCAAAGTACATGGTCACCCTATGGCAACTCAACTGGGTTGTACAAATTATGGCATAATAAGCATGGCCCTTTTACACAGCAAGGTACAAACAATTTGGATGGATATATAACTAAGGATAAAAAAATAAATTTTAATCCAAAAAGGTCATTATTAAGGTGTAGCATAGTAGAGAACAAAGAATTAATGGATTCTTTTTTCATTATTTATCAACAAAGCTAGCATCTAAAACTGCTTGGACCTTAATTAAGAACCTATGCCACGCTAATGAAAATCAAGAGTTCTCATATTTTGATCAAAAAGCGGGTCAGAATCATAAGCTTAGACCTTTAAGTTATCGACATGTTTAACAACTTATAACATGAATGTTTAATGAATGGGGGAAAATGTCTCCTTCATTACATAAATCAGAATTTCCTGTTTGTCGTGGAGAGTTAGATGGGGACACCCCGGATATGGTGAAATGCTTGCTGCCGTTGATGCCAATACCACCAAAAGCAGCCTACAATTAGGGGTTTAGCTTCAAGCCAAGCTACGACCGGTTAAGGGATATTCAGTGCATCTTCACAATCTGACCGAGCTCAGTTCAATACAGCTTGCACCTTAAAACAGAAGGACAGTTTCATATCAGCTAGATACGGAGCCTGAGATAACCCATTTGGGGTTGGCCTCAAATGGCTTTAACTGATGCACCCAAGCATTATAAAATGTTGCTTGTTTATATGAAATTAGTTTGCCATCTATCATAATATGTGATGTTCTTCAATCCCGTTATGTCATATGCTCATACCTCGGAGCAAGAAAAAATCAAAACAAAATGACAAATGTCATATGCTCATATCTCGGAGCAAAAAAAAAAATCAAAACAAAATGACAAATAAGAGAGCTACAGAGTTTGAGGAGTTTCCTGTAAATAGCAAAGACGGATCATGACAAAAGAACTGTCGACAAATATAAGAGTGAAAGTGGTTCAAATTTTCTATTCCGTCTCATATAATTCAAATACTTGCTATTACGCGCATCAGGATTGTACTCCCATCATTTTAGTAGAATGGTTTATATTGCTATGTGGAACAGGTTAGATAAAATGGAAAAAGATGAGAAGTGAACCAGATCTTTGAATTCAAAGAAGCCTGATCAGGCACCGTGTCTTTCAGTGAACAAATTGATTATAATCAACAAACAGTACATGATAAATAAGATTCAAAGACCTAGCTGAAGTGCTTTCTTAAGGAAGTACAAAAAGAAAGAAACTCACCAGTATCTAACAGACTTGCATCTGGAGCACCGAGTCTTTGCAGGGGCATGGCAAGTTGCGCATTCATGGAATTCTTGTCTTAATGAAGGTGCAGGTCTGAAATAGGGCATAGTTCTCAAAGAAGGCCCTGGAGGCATAACGTCCGGGCATGCCATTGTTTCCACTCTAAAGGCTTCTTCTGCGGCTCGCTGCGCAAGCACACTTACCCTTGCCTTCTTACTTGCAGCTTCATGCCATCTTCCAAGAAGAAAATAAGCTACCACAGGAAGCACAATGAAGACAAGAAAGAGCACAGGCACATCAGCTTCCCTTGGTTGGAGCATGTCCCTAACAGAATACTGATATCCAGCGCCAGAAGTTCTCTACTTCAGCTCGGAAAAACATTCCAGAATAATTATTGACCTACAGCAAAGAGCATACAAGGGGGGAAAAGTAAGCCTACATTTTCTGCTGTTATAAAAATGGACGAAATACAAGAAAAATCTTGAGCCTACAAAGGTTAGGTCAGGCTCAGTAAAATAGCTTCTTGAATAAAGAAACTGACTGGGGCTTGCTCTTGCTGGATTCAGATCATTTGGAGGCTTCTAGTCTAAAATTGGCTGAACCATATATGATGATCTCAAGAAGCTCGCACCTGTTCGACCATGGCTTCAGCTCGCAAGCCCACAGGCTGAAGCTAGGTCTAAATAGGCCCTTGACTCCTTACATTGAGATCCTAATCTAGACCCCCAGGAAAAAAAAATCAAAACTATAAACTCCATGCAGGTACTGCACACACTAATTGGTTAATTACCTAAAAATACAATGCCCAGAAAAACGAATCAAACTCACTGAGTGGTCTGCATCACCACTGTAATACCCCAATGTCCTCCTATGAATCAAGCACTTGCATACCTGAAACAGCATCCAGAGCATGTGCAATGTGGTTGGACAAACTAACCGAAACAGCTCCTAAAATGTGTCCGGGTTCTTATCCAGCAAACTACATCCAGATTCCAAAAAGTTGCCCTAGTGTTCAGATGTAATCTCTCCCGCGGCAGCACCAGAGCATGAGATCATCACAAACACCAGTGAACCTACACCTTAAGAATCAACAGAGGAACAAAAACCTAGCATACTAGCATGCGCACAGCAGCACACTCACAAGAGCAAAAGCTCAAAATGAGGAATTTCTGACAGATTGCCCATCCCTAATCTCAAAATGAGAACGCTAGAAGCTCCCAGATCCCCAGCACGGAACCACATGCCAACAGCGCCCACTAAAAATTCCCCACTCGACCCCACCGACACGAGCATCCGCAGAAAAAAAACGGACGGATTCCATCGATTCCCAGCATCGGCCGCGCGCAAGGAGTGGCCTCGTCCCCGGCCTAAAAATTCGATTTTTCGCAGCAAAAACAAGGGGGGACCGAGAGCAACCGCGTCTAGGGTTTACCGAGAGCAGGAATGCCACTCTGGGCGGATCTCCTGCCGGGTAAAAGCAGGAGCAGGAGGGGCAGGGCCACAGCCGACGGTTCCGGGGGAGATCGAGGCCGGGAGACGGAGCGGCGCCCCTCCGACGGTGGAGGCGGCCGGGTGAGGGAGGCCGGAGGCGGAAGCCGAGGAGTGGGGGGTTGGGAATCGGGAGTGGTGATGCTAGCACTGGGGGCTCGGATGCTCTCAGTCGCTTGGCTACTGTGCTCTGTGCTGCCGGCTGCTGCTGCTCTGCTCTCGATGGGGGGCGTGGTGAATTTGCTACGCTCAGCGCACCTGCTTGGCTTCCAAAGGGGGAAAAAAAACGGCAGATCACCAGGGGACGTGCGATTTTTCATGGCCGTCCGATGCGGCGGTCGACGGTGGAAATAATGGGGTCTTCAATTTTATTTTAGTTTATTCTGTTCATCTGGAGCTGTTGTGCAAGGGGTCAAAGGGCATGTCTGAGCACATCTACCATTCCATTCCCCTCGAAAAGAGGTGAGCTAGGTTGGATTGGATTGCCTCAAATAGAAAGAATTAGGGCGAAGATAAGCATGGCTAGTCCAACTAGCAAGGCAGCTAAAATCTGTTTGTCTGATATTTCAAAGATAACGTGTGGTTGAACTTTTTTATTGTCTCCTCGGTCTCTTTTTTTTTTCTTCCTCTACAGTGTGGGTTTTGTTTGTGTATATTTCCTATGGTCACAAATATGATGTGTTTGAGATTGTATCCAGCTGGTCAATCACATTTTGATTACAAAAGTATGTAAATTTAGTGTCTTATTGAAAACGTACACGACAGGTGCCAATTTCGTCTTAAAATGAAGTTTTGTAAAAGTATGCTTTTACTATATTTTATAGATATATTTTAACAAAATTAATATTAGTTAAAGTTTTGCTTTTTCTGGTCGTGTCAATGTCAACGTCAGTTCTTTGCGACTAGAGAGAGCATTATTTATGGCGTAATTTCCTGGTTGTTAATTCTTTGTGACTTTTCATCTTGTCTACGGGAGAAAAAGAGGACCAGGCTTTGAACATTAAGTTAATGACCTCGCTTCGAATTCAAACATTTGACGGAAAAAGAATGGAAATTTTGGTATTCTCACCCTTTTCCATAGATTATTTGGGCCAAGCTAGCACTCGCTTTGAATATACGTAGAGCTAGCACTCTTTTTTGGCATAGCGTACAAAATCAGGTGGAGTGTCGTGTTCCTATTGTCCAATCCTTAAAAGGATGTTACATAAAGCAAGCCACAAACCGGTAGGAATCCATGCGAATGTCAAGAGTGGCAGCAGATCACCTATTCCTAAACTAAAAGATCAGTTGAACAATGGGTGCCAAAAAGTGCACGATGATTTCCTTAAAAGCTATATGCAGTAATAACAAAAAAAAGGAGGCAAAGAAAAATGGATTTGCTACACACCCTGGACCATCTGTTTAGTTCCCTCCAAAATCCCAACTTTGGCACTGTGCAAAAAGAAGATTCTTCATCACATCAAATTTGCGTTACATGCATGGAGTACTGAATGTAGACGAAATCAAAAACTAATTGTACAGTTTTGTTGTACTTTGCGAGACGAATCTTTTGAGCCTAATTAGTCAATATTTAGATAATAATTCACAAATACAAACGAAACGCTACAATGTTACTATAATAATTTGGGCAACTAAACAAGGCTGGCATTGATCGAAGAGCGGCTTCCCTGAAGGAAAATTAATGGTGCCGTACCTGGACCTAGTGGTGATGATTCTGTACCGGGGCTGGGGGGCGTAGCGTACCACATGTCTTGCTTCCTCAAAAGAACAAAAAGGCCGTGTTTAGTTGGGGAATTTGGAAGGTGCCAAATTACTGTTACAGCACTGTAGCACACTGTAGCGTTTCGTTTGTATTTGTGAATTATTGTCCAAATATTGACTAATTAGGCTCAAAAGATTCGTCTCGCAAAGTACAACAAAACTGTGCAATTAGTTTTTAATTTCATCTACATTTAGTACTCCATGCATGTACCGCAAGTTTGATGTGATGGGGAATCTTCTTTTTGCATAGTGTCAAAGTTGGGAGTTGGGAGTAACTAAACATGGCCAAAGATGCAAACAAGGGAGTACTAGGGGCCACCGGTACAGCCATGGGCCGATTTTTGTACTGCGCCCATCCCCATGATGTTTCCCCCTGCTCACCGTGCAGGCGCTCGCCTACAAAGCCCTGCCCGCTTTTTCAAGGAAAAATCGCCAGTGACACTGCAGGGGCACACCAGGCAGCAACCTTGCAAGGGGCTATTAAATGCTCGTGTAGGTGAGAGAGGGATGGTCCAGCCATGACCGTTGAATTTCCATCCCATCTCATCTCATCTTCCACATGCATTCAAGGTTGTTCACAGTGCAGATCGTAGGAACCTTGTTTTGTTACGTTGCACAATGAATTTGTAGTCTAGTACCAGTAACTTAATGAAAGGGGAAAAGAGAGTAAAATGTGACTTTGAAATTAGATGCAAGAAGACTGTCTAAATTCGAAGTGCAAGCTAAGTAAAATGCAAGTCTAAGATGTTATAATGACCACGCAAGATCAAGGAGATGAGAACAATTCATAACACGAATTCCAGTCATCAACTAGACACTGGTGCTTATATTTTTTTTAATTTATTCCAGGAATGAATCTATGATATTCTTTACAAATTGCTCGGATGAGCGAGTGTGCGTGCGTACTTGTAAGTGTTGATAACGAGCCTCATGTCGTGGATATACTCTCGAAGGGGTGAGCGTGCGTGTATGTATGTGAGTGTGCGTGCATGCTTCTGTATTGTGTTTCAGTTTAGAGTGTTCTTTTTTTATTAAAAAAAATCGAAAGGCAAGGCATGCTCATGCATGGGCAAAAGGGGGCGCAGCGTGTGTGCCCGTAGCAATTATCTCCTGGCGCTGGATTGTCCTGCGGACTCGTTGGGACGGAATCAACCGTATTAAACTCTTTCTGGTCCACGGATGACGTGGATGGGGTCAACATGGCGGGGCATAACCTGGAAAAAGATTCCCTGCATTATGCGCTCCTGATTAGGCAACCAAATTAAGCGGCAAATGATAAGAGTGGGGCAGACCTGTGCCGTTGACCCGTGCTGTTTACGCGAAAAGACACTTCTCAATTCTCCTCCCCACATGGTGGCCTCGCCCAATGGCCTTCCGCGGAAGCCACCAGCCGGGGATTTGCTGAGCTTTTGCGTCAAGGGCAACGTGGTCACAACAAAACAGCTACTGCACATGATTACCTTTTTCTATGTCTTTTTGGAACGTTTCGGATGTGTTAACAGCCAATCCAGAGCTGACTTAAACATATACTACCTCTGGTCACCTTTACATGACGTTTTTAAGACAACAAAATACTACTAACTGTAGTTCGATCACGTCACGTATATTTGAGTGGAGGGAGTAGCTCTGTATGAGACGTAAGGATTACTTTACAAGAAAAAAATGCGTATGCTTCTTTTCACATGCTCCATCTATCTCAAATTGTAGGTCGTTTTAGCATTTCTAAATTCATACATTTTACTATTCATTTAGATATACATTATATTTAAATACATAGTTTTAAAACGGTGAATCTAACGATACCAAAATGATCTACAGTTTGGGATGGAGAGAGTACATGCTACCCCAATTTGGCACGACTTCTGCTTGCACGCAAAAACGATCGATCACAAGCGAGTTCTACATCGCTACATGGCCTTTGATGGTATGACGAGTTACTGGTAGTAATCACTAGCCACCGGCGACGATCCTGACGTCCCCGGTACACTCTACGCATTCGAACACGCTCTGGCCGGCAGCGCTTTCGTTCCATCTCATCCTTGTTGCTTCCTGGATGAGAATACGATCGACGACAGGTAGGGCGTGCCTACTCCTGCCGGGGGGCCTGCCTTCTCCTTGTCCTCACTGCTGTGGCCGTTGCTCCATCCGGGAAAGATGCGAGACCGAAAGGGGCGGTTGGCTTGATTATTGCCCGGGAGAATTTCCGTTCTCGCGATATCGACGATGGTGATGGGGTTTGGCGACGCTTTTCGCTTCGGTGCACGGGCAGGACAAGACGTCATGATTTTGGACGCGGCACCGGTAGATAAGAAATGCCGTGCTACTACCAAGCTTTCGGGCGACGAACTTGGTAAGGTAATGTGATGATGATGATGGTGATACGAGGAGGGGAAGATGGAGAGAACGGGCACGGATTATTGGTGCGTCGCGAACATGTGGGTCCGGTCCGCCTTCGTCGTCTCCATTTAGCTACTTTATTAAGGGATTTTGCGAAGAACATGGCTCAGTGCGGGCCTAATTCAACGGCATTGTGTACGTTTTGAAATTGTACAGTGCAAAAAATTGCGCGAGTTCGGCAAATATAAAGGCTTATAGGTAACAGAAAGAGAAGATTAACGAAATTTATATAGTTCTTGCTGAATGACCTTCATCTGATGCACGTATCACGTTTTTCCAAATAACTTTTGTTTTCTAATCTGCTCTGCTAGTAGTCCAGGCTCAGTTAAAAGTTAGTTAACGTGTATCTCACGTGTGCACGGTGCACCGGCTAGTTAGTTCTTCTTGTCCGGTTTGCGAACCCTTTTGCCCTCCCGGGTGTTCATGGGCCGCATTTCAAGCTCCCCCCAAACCCCCCCCCCCGTACCGAGCAGCCTTTGGCTCACGTTAAGAGAAGGGACACATTTTCGCATGGGTTCTGTGGAAAATCTGTCCAAAGCGTACAAAATTCTTACCCAACTCCCACGTCCCAGTCCGGCCAGCTTTGCACGCTGGCGTCGGCATCCGAGGTTCTCACCTGACACCTGCTGCTGCAGCAAGCCACCCAAACAGGATGCTTCCTCTCCAAGGAGGCAACCTGCCTCCTTTTGTCATCCTCACGGTTTGGGATCCATGTCCACTGTCCACCCCTTCCAATACGCTCAATGCTGAAAAAAACTGTGCCTATGGTACGGTTGGCTGGACAACATTGGCCGTTGTTGGCCAGCTTGCCAAGCCATTCTTCAGCTGGAACTGTTTCTACAAATCAGATGAGTTTTGCATCGATTAGATACCAGAAGCATAACATATGAAGGATCATAAGCAGATCGAAGCCTGAAAGGCTGAAAGTTAGACTACTCTTCCATCAGTTCAGAGTCTAGATGAATTTTTCGATACAAACAAAGTATCTTTACATCCTCTCCTGTAGCCTACTTACACAAGATTCAGGAACATGTCAGTTGGACGAGAACAGTTAGAAGCTGAAGCGCACTTCCATTTCCCAGTGTACCTGCAGGGCTGCAACATCTAGAATGCCTCGCAATTGCGAAACACACTGCATCCTACCGGCAAAACTTTTGATCCATTTTCTTTTCTATTTCCACATATTCCATTTTACATACATATAAGCAATGACAATGGACGACTATAGCAAGATCTATATCATGCCATCAAGGAACACATGCAAAAAGAAAGAAAGAAAAAACAAAAGAACAAGATGCCAAAAGAGGTGGCAAAAAGAAGCAGAGGCTGGAGGGGGGCAGAGGCCGGACGGCAGCGCAACAGAAAGGGGCAGGCAGAGCCAAGCGTCAAAATTAGAGTTACAACTTACAACCATGCCATCCCTTGCGCGTGCGCCCTACCATGGTGAGCATCCGTTAGTGACACGGCCATGGAGAACATCATCTGCTCCTCGATGCTATCCGGACGAAAGTGGCTTGGAGCCATGGCGAAGTTCTCGGCGAAAGGCAATGGTTGCATGGACCCTGCATCCGCCATGATGTCCGATCCGGCATAGCTAGTTCCCGCCTCTGCACCCTCCGACCAGTGGTCGGTTGAGCACTCGCCCTCCTCTCGTAGCACTTCTCTGCTGCAGCTTGGTGCAATCCCACTCCAGGTGTCTAGTGAACTGTTCTCTACAGCGCACATGCTTCCACCGGAGATGTTGCATGGTCGGCGGATCATGTCATAGACTGGGAATGTGCTACTGCCAGCCATATAAGAGAAATCCATGCTGGGTGGCTGGTGCTCAGCCAAAGCCGCAACTGCACAGGAATATCCACCAGGATGAGGCATTTCCATAGGAGCGGCTGGAAGGAATGCCTGCCTTTCACGTGTCTGTGGCTCGATTACAGGGAAGTAGCTGCCACAAACAGGATTTACTAGATGTCCTTGTTCCTGCTAAAGTAATAATAACAAAAAAGAAACAGATATAAACTTTGCTTTGACATAGCAAATACATAAATTTCAAAGACAAGACTATGGTTTCGATTTAATACGGTTAACAAAAAACCAATCTCAAAAGGAATTTTAGAAGGATCTTGTCAATTAAAATATCTTTATGCAAAGAAATCCAAAATACTGACATGACAAACAGACTAGGAGTAATGTAAATGTTGTCATTTATCATAGATAATGCCCTGATAAGCAACTAGTTCTTGAAATCTTCCCAGTTAATACTATGTATGTACTCTTGACCACAGTCCCCATGTGTTCTATGTTACTTGAACGCCAATTGCTGGTTGTCGCTTGCAAGTTGAAAGCAATAAGGAATAATAGGCACACAGCAGGGAACTTCATGCAAGTTTCGAAGGGAATTGCCAGCTTTATAACAAGACAACTGTACACAAAACTCACTAAACAAACAAAGCACGTCCACAATAATTTTAGTTTAGTCACTCTACTTTCATATGCCCAGAAAAGGCTATTCAAATGAAATGAAAGAAGAAAGCAGAATGCAAAAGCATCATAACCCTCTGGACAGACCCATAACTATATGGACTGCAGTTATTTGCAAAACATTAACTACAAAAATATTCTTGAGTTACCTTAGATTAAGGGCAAACACAGAATAGCAGTAAGCAGGAAACAACAATTAGTATGAAGAAAACGATAACTGTCAATTCATCATCCAAAATGTCTGCACAAACTAAATCTGGCACTTCTAAGTGCCAGAAGCAAATTCTCACGCCACAGGGTCAAATAATGCACATCAGATTTAGTTCCACAGTTCCATTATGGTACTGGTTCAAAACTAACTACTGCAGAATGCTTTGTCTTAGCCAGCATTCTGGCTACGCAACCAAGCTGCTCTTGACCCAACTGGCACCAGAACAAAGGTAGACATGCTAAGTTTTTTATAGTCCTCTTTTTGGCCAAGAGTGGTTGCAGACAAGACAATTTGATCAATATGAACTGTTCACAAACAGTCCTATCCATTCATGTAACAAAACTACACTGTCCATTCCATGTTTGAAACGTAAACGATTGGCTAAAAATCTGGAGTTGTGAAGTTTGCTCATGCTATCATAGTAACAATACAGTCAGTTCAACTTGATATTCAGAACATAGAGAGCTGAGATTCCATAGCAAAAGAAAACATGAACAACCAAACTCTGGATTCACAATGAACCATTACAAATAGTTCATGTTAGCATTGCAACAGACAAATGCAAGGTTTGCATGACAGGTCATAACTTCACCAATACATGAAACATAAACACAATCATACTTATTTTTAAAAGTGTCATATAACTATTTAAAAAGCACCCCACTCTCACCATGCTTTCTTTAACTACAATGCTACTGCTACATAATAATTGACCCAACAAATTAGCATTCATATTATTATTCAAGTCATGCACTGCATATATTAGTGTAAAATAGTTCCTACCCACTAACCTGAATGGAACGCCAAATCGCTTCCATAACCATCATATCCTCCAGATTCATATCAACGTTATCATCACTGTCAGAAAAAGAAACAGGTGGCATGGTTGTTAGATACCAATTTGATCTCAGCAGTTGCATACTTTCTTGTCAAAATAAAAGACTAAGTCCCAGTAATATCTAAACTTGCAAATTCCAAGCTGCAACAAACAAAGCTTGGATGTTTTCATATGAAACATCAAAGAGATAACATAAACATACCGGTTATGCCTAGAATGGAAAGGCCGCATGCTAGCCTGGCTAGAGCATGAAGGTTCAGATGAACAGCATTCAGTTCCTTGCTCAGCACATTGATACGATGGCACTGCAAAAGACATTACAATATGGCAGGGTAGGTTATGAGTTTAAGTTGCAGAAAGATAGCATTACTACAGAGTATGTTAATCACATCCATTGGCCATAGCTAACCTGAAAAGGATGTGCTGCAAATATCTCGATACTCCACTTCTTTCGTTGGGGTTACTGTCCGGCTAGAAGAACACCTGCTCTGTTTTCTTTTCAGCTTAGCCTCTTCATCTTGAATTTCTTTCTGGCGTATCCTCAACTGTGCTTCTATGACTTTCTGCTCTTCCTGCAATATGTTATACATAAGCTAAAGAAAATGCGTACTGCAGTCTTAATACTAATAGAAAATGGCAACTTATAAATGGAAGATGATGGCATTAAGAGATAAGACTTACAAACTGCTCTATGCTCCTTTCCTCCTTCGTTTTCACACCACGATACTCCACAGCATAATTGGGTGTTTTGCAGAATGGGCATCTTCAACAGTTAAGTATTTTTCATGAGATTGAGAAGGCATGTAGATTACCCAGAAAAAGAAACGGAAGACAAGGGATGGAATAAAGGATACTCACTGTGTAGGCCGAGCAGTATGAGTCGGTTTCATTTGAAGAAAGCACTCTAGAAAAATGTCAACAAGATGTGTAAAGGATATTATCAGGTGATGGCTGGCTGGATCAATTGTAGGAAGATGTATTACCTGTACATATCCCTTTCGAGCAACATTTTGAACGGTTGAGGCTTGGGTAGTACTGCAATACACGAAATAATCTTTTCAGGACAGGATTCAAGGAGGCATCAAAGAGTGGTTGCACAAACAAACTGAGTTATCTATCTAGTAGTTAAAACCAAATAGCCCAAATGCTAAAATCGTTTCCAGGTTTCTTATGAGAATGGAAAGAGCTACCCAAAATACTCGTGAATACTTCATCCAGTGGAATCAGGCGTAACCCTTTAGATAACCAAATCGATGGTAATAAGATTAATGATTCCAGTTTGCAAGAGCGGAAGTGCGGAACCACAATAACATTGAGGATATCCTCAAAAAAAAAAATCAAATTGAGTATAGACACATGCTAACATTATGCAACAGGAGTTTTAGTTTTCAAGTCGAAAGTGTCCAATGCCTTGGTACAGCGCTAACTATTTGGTTTGGAATCAGGTCAGTTTCTTGCAAAGCTTGTAATACACCCATCCCAGGAGCATCTAAAATACTACCCATTTCAAGCAACATGAAGGCCTGTTACAACATTACCATCACATAAAAATATAGAACAATAGAATGAACTTAAGCCAAATTGCTCTAGGAATTGACATCAATGGCACATTGGCACTCAAAACCTCGTATAGCACAACAGTTAGGCATCCAAAAAAAATTGAGAAGATTCTCCAACCAATATGATCAAAGCATCATACAAGGTATAATAACAATCTTACGACTACATAGCAGCACATTTTGCCCAATGTACATATGCTGATGTCCTAGCAGAGCAGCCGATACCAGCACAGGCATACAGAACATCTCCACCATTACTGCACATTGCAATACTTGTTGGCAATCCATGGTATCAGGCAAAAGCAGTCAAGTCACGAAACCATGCAACTGTACTAAACCTCTGCTGGTCCTAAGAGCTTCCAGAAACACAACCCAGAATATCCCCCAACGGATTTGCCACAATGTACGTACAGAAGCAGAGCCGCAGATACCAACAAGAATACGACGCCACTGTAACTGCACTTTGCAGGACTAGTGGACAAATTGTGCTATTAGCCAAGAAAACGTGCCTAAGCGTACTGAAAACCCTGGTCCTAGGAGCTTCCAGAAACACCATCTGGAACCACGTGCCCGCTTCATCGGCCCCCGCGGCAACAGAATCGCGGCAACGGCACTCGGAAATCCAACAGAATCAACCGCTAATCGGCCAAATAAACACCCACCCGCCCGCCAGAGCTTCCCCTCCGTCCAGGTCACCCGCGCGCGGACACTGGAGCCACGGCAAACGCGACCGCCGGAATTCGCAGGAGGGGGGAGCGGGAGGGGGAGAGAGAGAAGGTGAAGTGAGGGAGTGAGGGAGGGAGATCTCCCAACGCGCGCTTACCAGGAAGCAGATGGGGCACTCCTCGAGGTCCCCTCCGCCGGCCGGGGCGTCGTCGGCGCCCGGGTAGCAGGGCGCGAGCTTGGCCTCAAGGATCAGCTTGCGCAGCTTCTTCTGGTCGATGTCCCTGTGCTCGTAGAGCCCCTGCGGGCGCGTGAACCGCTCCTCCACCCCCGCCTTCCGCCTCCCGCCTATCCGGTTCCCCATCCCTCCCAGATCCGCCGCCCCGGCCCCCGCCCCCGCCGCCGCCGCCGCCGCCGCTGCCGCCCGGAGACGAAACCCTGGCGCCCGCCCGCCCGCTCGCTCGCCACCCGCACTGCGCCCCCCGCGTCACCGTAGATACATACGGTGTACGCAACGGGAAGGGGGGGGGGCGTATGCGCTGTCGCAGCGGACGAGGCGAGGTGGGGAGTGATTTTTAAAAAAGTTTTTTTCCTCGGGGGGCGGGTGGGGGAGGAAAGGAAGCGGGGGCAGGCCGGGGGCGGCGGGGCACGCACGCTGCACGCGACGGACGCAGCAGGGGCAGCAGCTTCTGCCCTGCGCTGCCGCTGCGAGAGAGACTGCGGCGCGGCTTTCCCCTAGCCTCTTCTCTTCTCTCTCCTCTCTTCTCTCTCCTCTCTCCTCTCTCTCCGCCTGTAAACCTGCTGCTGTGGTTACTATAATAAGGCCCCGTTTTCTTCCACTAACTTATTTTTAGCACCCGTCACATCGAATGTTTAGATACTAATTAGAAGTATTAAACGTAGACTATTTACAAAACCCATTACATAAGACGAATCTAAACGGCGAGACGAATCTATTAAGCCTAATTAGTCCATGATTTGACAATGTGTTGCTACAGTAAACATTTGCTAATGACGGATTAATTAGGCTTAATAGATTCGTCTCGCCGTTTAGATTCGTCTTATGTAATGGGTTTTGTAAATAGTCTACATTTAATACTCCTAATTAGTATCTAAACATTCGATGTGACACGTGCTAAAAATAAGTCAGTGGAAGAAAACGCCCCCTAAAACGGGGACCGGGCGGGCGGACCTCCCCCCTCCCGCAGGGCCGCGGCTTGCAACGGACAACTGTGGAGTGTCGACTGGGTCTGGTGACTCTGGGTGTGAGGAGTGAAGTTTAGGGCGGCTGGGTCGTGGCCGCTAGCCGTTTGATACTTGTGATAGCATGCGGAACTGAATTGATTAGGTAAGGTAAAATAAAATCGATAATGTTTTTTAAGAAACTTTTCTTAGCGGTGGTGCGGCGTATCTATATGTAGAATGGACGTATGTGCAGGTTAGTGATACAAAGAGAGGTTGTGAAGCAATCGCGGTGCTCATCCCGAGGTCGCTAACCGTATGATATTGTTAGCATCTGTAGGAGTGAGTTATAGAAAAGGCACGTGATCCATCTAGAAAAAAAATGAGAGAGGATGTATCCTTCTCCTCCAAATCTATTTTAAATAGTTTAATTAATGTACATTCTATCGCCTAGAGAGATATCGCGATAAGATAAAGTCTAGAATGTGTGGATGTTTTTGTTAGCTTGCATTATACATAACTCAAAACTTTAGAGTGGCTTCTCTTAGCGGGATGTGCAGCAGTGAATTACGAAAAAGATAAGGTAAGTTCGGAACTCTTTTAAAGCCGCTTTTCGTAACGGTGACGTGATGACGGCTCATCTATCCAAAAAATAGGTGTATGTGCATGTTAGTGATAGAAAGAACAATCGACAAGCAATCACACCTTGAGGAGTGAATTTAGGCAGGCAGCCCGGGGCTGCTAACCGTTTGATATTTATGATGTGCATAGAAAAAAAATATAGTAACGTTCTCCTTTAAAGCAACTTTTCTTAGCGGTGGTGTGATGACGACTCATCTCTCCAAAAAATGGATGTATATGCGTGTTAGTGACAAAAAGAAGGATCGATAAGGAACCACACCCTGAGGAGTAGGGTTGCTAACCGTTTGATATTTGTGATGGTGTGTAGAAAAAAGATGGTAGCATTCTCCTTTTAAAGCAGTTTTTCTTAGCGGTGGCATGACGATGGCTCGTCTATCTAAAGAATGGATGTATCTGTGTGTTAATGATAGAAAGAAGGATTGAGAATCAACCACACCCTGAGAAGTGAAGTTTAGGCGGACCGCTGGCGGTTCATATTTGTGATGGTATGTAGAAAAAAGATGATGACGTTCTCCTTTTAAAGCAACTTTTCTTAGTGGTGGTGTGACGGTAACTCATCTATCTGAAGAATGGAAGTACGTGCGCTTTAGTAATTGAAAGAGGGGTCAAGAACCAGGAGTGAAGTTTAGGTGGCTGGGGCCCACTAGCCATTTGATGTTTGTGATGGCATGCAGGGTTGAATTATGCAAAGTCTTAGGTAAGCTCGGAAAAAAAAAGATGGTAAGTTCTCCTTTAATTTCACAAGCTTTCCTAAGCAGTGTGACGGATAGCTTATCGATCTAAAGAATGGACGTTTGCGCGTATTAGTGATAGAAAGAGGGATCCAGAAGCAGGAGTGAAGTTAGATGGCCGGTTTCGGGGCTGCTAACCATTTGATATTTGTGATAGTATGTGGGAGTGAATTGAGGAAAATGCTTGGATCGGTTAGAAAAGGGAGGATGGTATTTGCTCCAAACAAACTTTAAATGGTGTGGTATACACCACTGGTCAATTTATCAGAGAGATATCGTGATTAATGGAGCATGAATGTTTTGTCAAATTGTGTCAGTATATATCTCTCCTTAACGGTGGCGTGACAGATGGCTTATCTTAATAGCTAGAGGTATGTTTGTGTTGTTGAATGAAAGGCAGAGTGAAATGTGTGTAGCCTCATTTCTTTTCCGTGAAGTAAAACTATGTAGAAAAAATGCAACAATACAACCGCATGTAATAGATGTTTTGCCAATTATCATATATACACATCACTTGCATTTCTTTGTTGGATTGTTGAGAATGGTTTGTCTATCTAAATAATAGATGTATGTGGGTGTTATTGATAGAAAGGGGGTTGAGATGCGCCCCCCTAGGTCACTAACCATTTTGATATTGTTATCGTGTGCAGAAGTCATTAGTAGAGAACTCACTTTCCATGCGCCCCATTTTGTCCCGGTTTAAAGTTGGCTCGGGACAAAAAGTTCACGAACCGGAACTAAAGCTCGGTCACTGGCGGGGGTCTCACCAACCGGGATCTTTTATCCCGGTTGCAAAGGCTAGTGGAAAAAAAAAGGCTATGAGAGGCCTTTTATCCCGGTTTGAAACACCAACTGGGATAAAAGACCTCCCCTTTTATCCCGCTTGGTATTACAAACCGGGATAAATGGGGTGTTTTATCCCGGTTGGTGTTTCCAACCGGGATAAAAGGATCCCCACAGATGGCTAAAAAAAGGACTAAATCCCTCGAACCCTTTTATCCCGGTTGGTGTTTCCAACCAGGATAAAAGGGTCCCCACGAGTTAATACAAAAGGATTGCATCCCCTATATAGTAAGATGTGCTGTGTGGTGGGATGGCAAGGAAGCTACGCACGAGCTTGAGGTTGTGAGGAATCCCACGCACCGCGCACGCGCATATTACGGTGACATGTGACATGCACCGTGGGGGTCGGGGGGGGGCTTCCGGGGATCCCCTGGGATTCTTTTGTTGTAGTTTGCGCCTGGTGTGGCGACTATTCTTATCCCAGTTGGTATTACCAACCGGGATAAAAGAGGGTCTTTAGTCCCGGTTGAGTGACCCAGGATAAAAGATCACCTTTTTATCTCGATTGGTTTATCCCAGATGGATCTTCGGGAGATTTGCTTCTTACCGACTGGGACTAAAGGTGAGTTTTCTACTGTGAGTGGGTTTATCTCGGAAAAGGAGGATGGTATCCTTTTCTTCCAAACATGCTTTTAATTGGCCGCGTGGATGTTTTATTTATCATTCTGCATCCATACTAACTTTTTCCTAGCGATGGCATGAAGGACGGTGTGTGTATCTATCCAAAGAATGGACATGTGTGCGTGTTGCTGATAGAATGGGGATTCAAATGTGTGAGTACAACCTCACATAGTTTTATTTTGAAGCACTAAGAAAATATAGAGCGTGTTAGCTGTCCAGAGAGTGGTGTATGTGTGTATAGGTGATGAGAGAGAGAGAGAGTGCGCTCAATATGCGTGAGTATAGTTGCGCTTCTTCTGTGCATGCCAAAATGAATATTGTATCCTCCTCTTCTAAATATGTTATAGGTTGTTTAATGCCAAAATGAATATGCATGAGCATGGCATTATTGTTGTTCTCATTAAATCACATGCCACTTAGGATTTTTGATGATGTGGCAAAACAGTAAAGAAGAGAGAGATGAAATCAATTTTATCCCATGAAACTACATGTACACGGTTTCCAACTCTTAACGAGTCATAGAATTAAATGTGATGAGAATATATGAAATAGCAAAGATGAAACGAGGCATTGTAGGGGTTCATCCATGATTTCATTTTTCATTTTGTTAATGTGGCATTCTTGAAAACAACAAAATGAAATCTTTCATTGAGATTAGCCTTACAACTATGCTTTCCATACATATGACCATCATTGTGCGGATTTTTTCCTCAAAGGATGTTAAACGTGGAGAGTTTATTTTTTCTTTTGTAGAATGTTTCCTATGAAATAAGGGACAATTATTACCTTTCTCTTTGTCATGTAAAATGCCTAATTTTGTGCATTGAAGACGAACTCCAAAACTTTATTACTCGCCATAAACACAGAGGTGTATATGACCGTGACTCTATTACTCCTTCCGTTCCAAATTATAAGTTATTTTGCTTTTATTAGATTTATAGACTTTATTATACACTTAGATACACTCTATGTCTAATGTACTAGAACGACCTATAATTTAGAACGAAGGGAGTAACTTTGCTTCGTATCTTTCTGTCTCTAGCCCCTGACACGACATTTATCTTGCCATAATTCAATGAATTACAGCCGCATTTCGTTGTGCGCTACAATGCACGGACAACTCGTACCTGACATTGGCAAGAAAAGCTTCCTCATGTGCAGCAGCAGCATTTAACGAGATGGTACAAGTGCGTGAGTAGTTGGAGAGGGGGCACCAACCCTAAAGCGTCCACTTTGCCTCTGGGCTGCATGCAAATATGCAAATGGGGGCGACTAGCCCTACACATTGATGAGAGGAGTACGCTGCACACTTTGCAGCGCCGTCAGTACCAATCCAAGTCGACACTGGGGGTGAAAAAAAAAGGCTCACGCTTTGCCAAAGATCCTGCAGCAAATGTGGCGAGTAGCAGGCTGCATGCTTGCTGCATGGTAAAGGCACAAGCCTCCTGAATTCAGATCAAGCGTTGCAATCAAGTAACAATTGAGTAACAGGCTTCCATTGCCGTGAAAAAAGTACGATACTGGCATAGGCAAAATGTTATTCGGTGAACAACCGAAATGAAACATTTTGTATTTCTTGGTACCTTTGAAATTTCTTTCACCTGTACAGCCCGATGCATGCATCAAGCATGAAGAAAATCGCTGGGCGTACCGACGCAGGTGTCCTCGTGCTTTCCTTATGCAGCATTGGACCTGAAGTTCAAATGGTAGCTTGGGCTGTCTTTTGATCCCCAACCTGTGACTGGAAAGCTTTCTGGAGCTGCTGCTGAAGCAGCGCTCTGAACTGGCGGGCCGAAGCCAGGCTCTCGTCCAGTTTTGCCTTCTTGGCAGTCAGATCAGACTTCCTGGCTTCCGCAGCAGCAATATCGGCGTTGTTTGAGTACATCTCGCTGCTCTGCAGCTCTTGCAGTGTAGATTTCAGCTGTAATCACAGTAGAAATCTATTAATCAGATGCAGATACAAAATCACACCATCAGCAGAACAATAATTTGGCAATTTGTGAGGACACGATCACAAACACAACAGCAAAAAATAATGTAGCTCAAAGTGCCTGATGGGATCTCGAGCAGTGGCTCTCTATTCATTGGTTCAGGTCAGTAGATCTTGAACTGTATGTTATTTTTTATAGTTCACTGCTACTGCAGTTATATCATTGCAATGCAAACCTAACAAAATGGACCAATCAACAATTTCTTAGGAGGGGGGATTCTTATATACAAAACAGGTTGTCTTTTAAATTCATATTAATTTTATTTGGATGCTTGCGAAGTTAATGGTTATGTGCAGACCATGGTCCATGACTCATGAATTGTTTTGTTGCATTGGGCAAGTAAAATAATAGCTACCTGATAAGATGGACTCATAGAGAATCCACCAAGATGCAAAAGATAAATTATTCACACAGCTTGCACGAACAGCTATTTCTTGCTACCTTGGCCTAATAGAACAAAATTATCCAGCAATGATTCTCTTTACGGATCTAGCATTGATAATTTCTTATGATTCAAGTACAACCATAAATAGTATCCTATCCTTCTCGATGCTGCCATCACTTGTAAGTGACACATTATAAAATATCAGCAGACCATTTGACACCATAACGCATTCAGCGACAGGCACAATCAAACACAAATTAGCCTTTCCTGATCTTCACAGAAGTCATAGCTCATAACCATGCACTTTTTTCGCTGTTTGAATAATGAAACCACAAATGTTGGTGCAGACCAACAGAGGCTTGAAAATTCAAAACCTGTCTCAGGAGGCAACAGCCATGGCCCAAGAATTTATCACCTGCATTGATCCGGTCCATCTGAATTGCAATGAAATGGCAAGGCAACATATTGACTAGATGTCAAGAGGTGGACCTGAGCATTTCTTGCCAAGAGGTAGCTTCCAGCTTGCCTTGTGGTCCATTCCATTGGGCAGGCCAACAAAGATCCACCAATAAACTACAAGCTACTACTGGCTAGTTTTTAACTCATAAGACAAGCTAATGGCTAGAGACCAAAACCTATTAAACGCCCCTGCCCCCTGCCCTGTTGCCATTTGATTTGAACATGCCGAAGTGAACAGAATTAACAATTTACCAGCTTCCCCCAGATGCTAATGTTACCAAGTTGCAGTTAGACTAAACAAGATAGGAACTGTAATGAGCACATAGTTTATGGATGCATAGGATTGGGACCGTACTTGAGATACCAAATCCCTCAGCCTCTGCACTTCCTCGCAAGTCTCCGCCTCGAACCGCCGCGACACTGCCTGGAACTCCTCCATCTCCTTCCTCTTGGCCTCGTAGAAGCGGTCCCAGTCCTCCTCCCTCCGTTCCGCCTCCTCGATCTCGTCCCTCACCGAGCTGCGAGTCCAATTCGAGAATTAATGCAGATGTGGAATCTTTTAACTAAAAGCGAAATGCCCCGAGTTTCGGGTGGAGGAAGGTATAGTGATACGGGCGGATCACTGGTGGCTTGCCTACCTGAGGTCGCGGGCGACGGCGAGGCGGCGCAAGCGCGCGGCGTCGATGTCGGCGCGGGCGGCGAGTGCCCGGGAGGCGAGGTCGGCGGCGCGGCGCTCGAGGAAAAGGCGTCGGTGCTCGAGTCGGCGCGCGGCTGCGAGCTTGGCGGCGAGGATGCGGGACTTGGCGGCCTGG
Source organism: Setaria italica (assembly GCF_000263155.2). NCBI lineage: Eukaryota > Viridiplantae > Streptophyta > Magnoliopsida > Poales > Poaceae > Setaria > Setaria italica. Next base: position 1,740,342 of record NC_028450.1, on the reverse strand, counting down.
ATCTCCTTCTCTGCCTGCGCAACAAGGCAACGGGAGGAAGGAGGCGCCGCCGGTGAGGCCGGGGAGTTAGGGTTTGGATGGTTTCGGAGAGGAAGGGTCGATGAGGAGGGGGAGCGGCGGGAGAGACGTGGAGGAGGGCGAGGCGGTGGTTGCGGGCGTCCTCCATCTGCCGGACGCGCTCCTCGAAGGCTGCGGAGAGCTCCATCGCGGCGGCGGCGGCGGTCGTGGGCGGTGGGGTTGATTGGGCGGGAAAAGTTCGCGGTGTGACCGTCCGGACAGGAACGGACGTTCAGGATCAGAAACCTGTCTAGTACTAGATCATGAGCACACCAGCAAGCTTCTTTGGGATTTGGGCTTAACAACGTTCATCATGTGTTATGTGCTACTAGGTCGTTTGCTTTTTAGGTTCATAAATATTATTATACATTTAGACATATACTATATCAAGTGCATAATAAAAATTATGTATCTAAAAAGTTAAAATAACCTACTACAATTTGAAATGGAGGGAGTAGATCATTAACTTTTTTTAGTTCGTAGATATTACTATTATAGTGTATGTCTAAATATATAATAATATCTATGAATCTAAAAAAATCAAAAGGACCTACAATTTGAAATGGAGAGAGTACGTACAGCTTTATAGCTTTATACATCGGACAAATCAGTAATACAAAATATTCAATCGTACCGTTCAAAAAATCCCCAAAGTGATGACAAGAGCTTTATAAAAATAAAAATATAAAAAGAGAGGGGAAAAACACAAAAGGAAAACACTCAAAGAGTCCGCGAGGTTCCAAACCAAACACACAACACCTTGACTCGCAGGCCACCTCGTAAGGTAAGGTGAAACTATTTTATAGTTTTTATCGCAATAACCTTATAAAAGTTTTGTTTGATTCCCAACTAACTCACGTACACGTAGATCTAAGCAAATGAGGTCCAGTCGCGGCTCTTAATAGGGCCGAGCGTGGCGCTGGTTTTGTTGGTCCGAAAAAATTAGACGAGCTCGATCCGAGTATTTATTTCATTATTTTTACACGTTTTAACAGTGGGTTACCCGGTGCGAAATTCTTGGTACGATGTTATTTCAGTTATTTTTAGTTTATTCCATCCAAACAATGTGATACATAAAAATCAATTCCGAAACATAATAACAACCTAAGTCTAAATATCCTTTTAAAACATGTTTTGCAAAAGATTATTATCCAAACGACCACTAAAGAAAGGTCAAAACGGGGTCAAGACCGTGGACACTCAACAAGGGGATATCCCTTTGACCCCCTCCATTTTTTAAGAAAAAAGGAAGAAGAATGGAAGGGAAAGGAAGAGAAAGAAAAAGGAAAGAAAGAAGAACCCCCAAGCTCCAAGATTAGATGTTTAGGTTTTTATTCGATCTTTAATAATTTAAATGCAGAAAAGTATTTTATATATATATGTATTAAGGTCCTTGTGGACATTAAAAGAAAGAAATGGAGTAGTAAAAATTCCCATGAATTGCTTTCCCACGCACAAGTCCCACAAGCAAACAAATATTAGCTTAAATCTCATATTTTTTTAGTACAATGAATCTCTACCTTTCCACGAACCATTCAAGCACACTCGAGTTGTGCTTGTAGATTACTATTCTTTTGCGAGGAAGCAGATTATTAAGGGTCTGTGTGGTAGCGCTTCATCTGATTCTAATTCTTTATGGAAGTTGTTTCTTTGAGAAATGATTCTGTGACTGAAAGTGATTTTCTTTGATTCTCTAGCATAAATTCTTAAATTTAGGATGGAGAATCACTTCACAGAACTAGGAGAAGCTACTTTTTTGAATTCTTAATCTCTTAGTTCATTTTAGAGAATCACTTCACAGAATCAGTAAAGAATCAATTCTCTCTGGAAAACTTTTTGGCAAGGCTCCTGCTAGATTCAACAGAGAATCAGCTTTGAGAGCTCTGCCAAACATGACCTAAACCTTACAGAATTGAATAATTTGTACATATCATTGATCCATTCATGTGTATTAGTAGGCAAGTTGCATAGGCCGTAACAATATTTTTCGATCCAGCCCTTGGGTTTCTCACCCGGCAACGTACAACAGAAAGTGCACGGTAAACAGCGAAAGGACGCCCACGAAGGATCGGATAAGTACAAACTATGGTGCGTTTGACTGAGCTCTCTGATTCTCTACTGATTCCAGTAAAAATTCTGCCAAATAATTTTTCAGAGAGAAGTGATTCCCTACTAATTTTATAAAGTGATTATCTGAAATGAAGTAAGAGGTTGGGAGCTGAAAAAAGTAACTTCTGATTATGTGAAGTGATTTTCCATCTTGATTTTAAACAATTTTTTAGAGAGAAGTGATTCCCTACTGATTTTATAAAGTGATTATCTGAAATGAAGTAAGAGGCTGGGAGTTGAAAAAAGTAACTTCTGAGTGATTTTCCATCTTGATTTTAAAAGTTTACAAGAATCAATTTCAGCTACAAAATTATTTTTCTCAAATAATTAACTTCCATAAAAAATTAGAATGAGATGGAGGAGCAGACGACCCGAGCAGATAAAGAAGATAGCACCTCGTTCTCGTTGTCCCATCTCTGCAGGTTAATAAGTTTTTTTTTAAAGAGTCCATGCAGGCTCATAGCTCCTCGCACATCGAGCACGGAGCTCATCAGCTCAAACAAAACAAAACTAACCCAAGCTTAAGCCCGGACATCACGGGCATCTTTGCGGCATCTACGAAGAGCACCGGCCGGTACTGTCCATTATCCAATCCACGGCGGCTCGAGTGCGGTGGCCGGTGGTCCCCAGCAGAGGCCGGCCCGGTCTAGGCTATGCATGCAAGAGCAAGACCCATGCGCGCGCTGATGCGCGCTACCAAGTCGGGACTGATGCCAACTGCTCCCTGTCTCACCAACAAAGCAACCCAGCAAGCATGCAGAATTGCAGAGAACACTGCTGCTGGCTGCTGGCTGCTGCTGCTGCCGCGGGTCCAGCCAACAGCCATCACCCAGGGGGTCCACAGCTACTGCATATGGCTATGGTTAGGCTAGCGGTAGGCTTGCTACCGAATGGGTGGACAATGTTTACAAACTCCTAGGAGTTAAGCATCCAAATGCATGCGTCTTGAATACAAACGCGAGTGAGATCTCAGCTGTCGCTCATTTGTTGTATCCTCATCAGAGAGATTCAGAGAAGCTGGTGACTATAACGAATGTAGGCCCACCGGCCTGATTTAGGCCCAGCTCAACAGGCACGGTCGAGTTTCGGCCTTTTGGGCTTGACCTATGCACGAGCCGAAACTACAAACTGGGCCTGACTATGCGCCAGGTGGTTGGAACGTGGAATGGTTAACTTTCCTATTCGAATGGATTGAAGCTCAAACATCCAAACAATAATTTCGGTTTGTTCGGCTGAACTTATAAGTCGGTTGAAAAGTTGAAACGGCTGATTTGTGAGACAAAAATACTGTTTGGTGGCTGATAAACTAGGACTTAACGTTCCTTTTGAGTGCATTTCAGAGTTTCAGTAGAAATCGTTTTCTGTTCGTACAGTATAAAAGTGTGGCGCGCGCGCGCGTGCATTTTTACAACGCAGAAGCGAATTTTGACGGAGACACGAGGGCCGAAACGAAACCGGAGCAGCAACGAACGATCCGCTTCCACCCATCCCTGCCTTCTATCCTTTCCGTGATGGCCCCCACGGCCCCACTCCACGCGCCCTGACCGGCGACCGCTCTCCTTATCCGTCGTCGCGGCGCGGCGGCGATCGAGCAACCAACAATGCGGGCGGCCGCTCTCCTTTGCCGCGCGCTCGTCCGCATTCTCGAGGGGCGGCGCTGCAGACCGACTGCCGAGGGTGGCGGCCTGGCCTACCGCCACACTCGAGATTCCTCCGCCGTCGGTTTCGAAACCGGAACCCCACACGCCGCTGCTCCCTCCGACCGGCCTCGTCGTCCCTTCCATCCGTCCAGGTGACCTGACCTACCACCACGCGTGGCTCTTCCCATCCCGCGTGCGGACTCGAATCTGCTGTCCGAATCGCCGAATTGCTGAGTGCAACACTAACGTTTTTGTTACTAATTGCTGTGATCTGTCTGTTAAACTTAGGGAGATCATTCTCCGATTCGCACATGTTTCGCGTTCTATTCCGGGCGAAGCAAGTCCAAGTGGGGGTGGGGAACGTACATTTCCATGTTGGCTTTCTCAGGAAAGTTTTGTCTGGTCACTGCTTATGGTCCTGACCAGGCTTTGGCATTTCGGCCCTGGTTTGTCGTGCAAGGTCCGGCTTAATCTGCCGTGTCCTTTTGGTCCCGTTACGCACAGCGATTTTAAGGCTGCCAACAGTTCAGTTCATGTGGAATCGAGGGATTTTTCGTATTTTAAACGAGGCCTCTATGATTGAATCGAAATCCAAAGGCTTGGGCTGATTGTAGCACAGGCACAGCCTAGCGCCCGAGCCCACCTATGTGCACGGGAATGCTTGGGTCTTTGTCTCTGGTGGCCTCGTGCAAAATGATTGGGCTACTTTTGTAGGGGAAATTGCCAAGAACACCTCATAGCCACGTGGAGTTTGAGATTCTGCTCATATGCTGTTTTCTTGCAAATGCCCACTCGGCCATCTTCCAGATTTTTTGGCAAGGACCATCCCAGTGCGCAAATGCTTGGGTGAGAGAGGCATTGGTTATATTACATTTTTAATTCAATTTTGGTGCCTGAGTCTATTGCATATGCTTTATCCTCTCTCTCTTCCTGCATGCGGGAAGTGTCCAGTGACTTATTCTTTTTCCTGAAACATCTAGAAAATATGCTAAAAAAGGAGTTTGGAAGCTGAAATGATGACTGAAGTGTTTTTTTGTGTGAACTCTGTCTATGGTCCCATACATATTTACTTTCTTGAGTGTACTGCATTCATGTGCTCATCTCTAAATGCATGGTGTTATTGTTGGATACTTCATACTGATTTACATTGACCCAATAAAATGATTTGTAGTGGTGTACTGGTGTCTACATACTAATGTGCTAATTCCTTTTCCCCCTCATTTCTGCTTGAGCCATATCTTTTCCCGCTTCGTGGTTAATATAGGAATATTGCCATTCTGTTGAATAACAACTTGGAATGAGACTAGAGCAAGATTTTGGTGAGAATCAAACCCCGGCAGGCTGCGGAAAAACAACTCTTTCTAGATGTTTCGTCTCAGGGCTCTCATAGTTCCAAAACCCAAGCTTTCAGATTTTTCAATTTTTATTCCATTATAATGCATTAGTTATTAATTCCCATTACTGGTGTTTTTTACAGTCTCACCTTTATAATGAGCATTTTAAGGAAATTCAATTATGTATCAGATGCTTATTATTAAATACACATTTTACATGATGTCAGAAATGAGGAAAAAGGGTCAAAATTCTTCCTCTTCATATCTCCAACAACTTGCCTTTTCTGCTTTTGCCAGATTGGAGAACTTGAAGCCTTCTTTATTGTTAGGTTAAATTAGGTTAATTCTATTCTGGTTCTACATCTGAAGAAGGAATAGGTGGTCACCATCTCGAATAACACTGATGTCATCTATTTCGGCATAGTCTCTAGTGACCAGTTTTGTAGGATGGAAACCTGGAAACTTCTGACCTGAAATGTTAAAAAACCTATTGTAAATTTCTATGTACATCTGCTATCTGCACACTAACCCAATTTGTAATTAAAATCTTGAAACTTTTACTTACTTCCGATTTCAAAAAGTTCCTCCAGTGAACCAGGCAGATTGATAAGCTTCCCATTCTGTACTAAAGAACCTGTCCCATTATGAGGATATGCATGAACTGTAACTCTTTTGTTGGATGCTTTTATGTAACTACTATCTTGATTTCTTCTCCTTGTTGTGCCCTCCGATATATTGTGAGAAGACCTCAGCTTCACCGTTTCATGGCTTGTTTGCCGACTGCTTGCTGCATCGCAATCTTCAGATTTTATCTGAATGCAGAACTCTTCAGTTCCTTTTTTGGTCTCACAGTTTATGTGAACCTCATCATGATCCTCTTCTTTGCCTGCCATCCCACCTGTCGCCCCGTGATTGCAGTTTGATTGGTCATGACTGTTTTCGTGCTGTGGCTTCCTCAATTGGTTTGTTTCTGCCACTATTTTTGTTGAACCATTATCACCAATGAAGGTTGGGACCTTCTTACTAATGTCTTCACATTTGTGCTCTGTGTATTGTAAGTATGGCTGAGGCAACAACCATGCTTCTTGAGAAACATGAAATGGCTCATACTTATGCATGAATATTCGGTCTAGTTGATTCAATTCAGGTGAATTTTGCTGCAGCTTCAGCTTCTGTGCATTGACATAAAGAGTTACAAACTTCAGTTTAGTTGAAATTAGCTGCCATATATTTAGCTTCCTTAAAGAAATGAAACTGTACCTGGAATAGATTGTTCATTAGAATATTGCTGTCTTCCCTGTGTTCTTGAATGATCTCTGTTAGTCTTATCTTGCTTATTCTCAAGAGCTGTGACAGGGTAGCGGTGCGGCAGGTAAATGGCTGGGGTATGCCACACAGAGCACCAACTTCCCCAAACATGTCTCCGTCTTCAACTTTTCTGTACACCTGCTTTCAGATGACGAAATCATTGTTAGCAATCTGTGGAAACCTTTGTGATATCTGATATCCCTGCAATTTTAGATGAAGAAGCCTTTACCTGTTCATTCCCATTTACTGTTGTTATCAAGTTCTGTAGATAAGGCAATATGAAACGTGTAATTAGCTTGCTGAACAAACTTGTTCAAATTTTGTTTGAGAACCTAATCAGAGATAAAAAGCTAACCACTGCTCCTGAAACTATTATGTAAATATCTGCTACCCCTTCATTTTGCAACATTATGTCTTCCTGTGGTGGGAAATACTCAGCCTGCACTTCCATTACCTAATGCCAAAGAAGTTTAATCAGTTAAAATAATAATTTTGAATGGTAGCCAAAATATTGATCATATTACCAGTTCTGCTATGAAATTATTGGATACTCCATGAAAGAGGTAGGCTTGTCGTATGATGGGAAAGAATAAGTTGTATGCTATGCTTGATCGAATTCCTTTCGGGAGACCATTTAGCATGGCTTGCTGGTTGAGCCCCTCTGTCTTGAACTGTAGGCAGAAGTGAGATAACATCTGCTGCTTTATCTTCTCAGGCAACTGATTTCGTGCCGCAAATTCCGAAGCCGCTTGGATTGAGTCCCTCTGCACCATTCGCAAAGTTACAATATGGTACAAGCAAGCTAACTGTTTGTGTAAAGGGTTTATTCATTCTGGTTGCATTTTCTTTGACTTTTTCCATATATTGTTGGCCTTGAATTTTATTCTTCTTTGTTGGTGTTGTTACAAAGAATGTTTGAACAACTAAGTGATAGAAAACTCGGGGCTGACAACACATACGTGTAATGACTACCATGAATCAGGTTTCATTCATTTATTCCCCTGCCTGATTATTTGGTTGGGAACCTTTGTGTAAGAACTTATTAGGATGGTCCAGTTGGAACTATCTGACCTTTTCAGTGTAGGACCACTTAAGCTAAACAATGTCTCTGATTTCCTCTCAGTTTAGCAGGTCAGGTGTTATAGTGTGTAGAGTTTTGACCCCTTGAATTTATTTTAATCAATGGCATGTAGAAGGCAGAGATGCATATGAATAACTGCATAAACACACTTTGAATAAGCACTATTTGTATAAAGTTTTACATTAATTTTCCCACCGAGTCACCTATAACAACAAAAGCAAGGTGTATAATAGTGACATTCTATATTCCATTTTTTTTCTTGTCTCACTTAAGCTGTTGTCCCTTAATGCATGTACTTCATATTCAAAATCTACATCCCTGATCTATTATTGTTGAGGCAGAAGAATTATGTTTGAGTGGTATTAATGGATTTTGCCAATAAGTTGAGAAACATACAAAGTTCCGGGTTCGGCTGGTCCCATGAACAACCAGGTTGGTCATATTACCAATAAGATAAGCTGTCAGTCCCAGATTAAACATCATATAGCAGATACCAAACAGCATCTCTCTTGGGTTCTCAGCATGTAGATCCCCATAACCCGTTGTTGTCAGTGTTGTAATCGACCAGTAAAGGGCAGTAACATATCTAGTCCATAAGCTCTCTGATCTGAAAGTAGGCATAACAGCACCTATCCATGTTTTCTCTGGATCAGGATATCTGTCGGCAATCATATAGTTGAAGCATCCAGCACAATGCACCGCAAACAGAGTAACCTGCGTTTTGTTATCACAGAATTTTCACATTATTATCAATAGGTTTCTTCCAATGGGCAAAGGTAAACACTTTGCAAGCTCGACAATGTTTATGGAGAACATGGCCTATTTTCTGTTCCTGAATTTCTGAAAGACTTACAGAAATAAGTTTTGAACACCTAGTCCAGAAATAGTTGAATCTTATATCCTTCTCCAGCCTGGTAAAAGAAAGGTGATTAAATTGCTGTCATTTATTATTTGTCATCAAAATGTGGAAGAAGCTGGACTGGATTTGTACCTGGCAAACAGTGAGCTGACTCGGTGAAGACGCCACAGCCTCAACATATTGAGTATCTTAAAAGCAAGGGCATTTCCCTTGTGTCTAAACAGAAGGCTGATTGGTTGGAATGGAGCTGTGGAACATACATCAAAGATGAACCAGGTTGATAGGTACCTGTGGGGGATCATAACTTGTTAGTTCTATAACAGAATTGCATGGTTTTATATTAAATTCAATGCGGAGTTTTGGAGAAAGAAAGCAGTTATGAACTAGGTACAAACCTTACTGCAATTCTCTTTCGATCATCCACAAGAAGATGTGTTTTGCTGTCGACATAAGCTACAAAGAATGTCAAAACAATATCAACCGCAAAGAAGCTATTGACAATGTTCTCAACGTGCAGAAGCTTAGGGGGCAAGTCCCTCAAGAATGCTAGTTCAAACGGGCATATCCAGGCGGAGTAAATAACTAGGACTATAAGGAACAGCTCCCAGTATCTGAGAGAAACACAGACAAAGCAAAGGAAATCATGTCAGCTGATGTTGTTTGGTTATATTTCAACAAGATAAGGTACATACTGATGCAGGGAGAACCTTACCTATAACGGGGATCATAGGGAGATATGATGAACTTCTGCAACTTGTTAGAGTGATTTATTGTTGCACCAAGAGATGGCAGGAGCTCAATGGTGAAGTTGTCACTGCTCCTCTTAACTTGAACACCATCCCAGAATTGTTGGAAGCATGACCTGGAATGAGCTTGAGTCATGCTTACTTTTCTGTTCTTGCTTGGCCACTCAACTCTGTATGCAGAAGGTGTGTGGAGGCTGTCTATATATATGCTGCAGGTGATGAACATGCAGGGGTGTGGGTCAAAGTGAACGGATCTTGGAAGCAAACAAGAAGCTGCTCGTATTTGTGCCTTACGAGGAAAACAACAGGGTGTGTGTGTTTCTTATGGTGTGTGGGACGCTGTTTGCTGAGCCCAGTCAGCAAAGTATATCGCACAAAGTTCTGGAAGTGCTTTTGGCTAGTTGGTGATCAGCTACAGCTGAACCGGTGAAGAAATTTTCCAGATAATCTTTAATGTTGAGACTTTTTGAATGGAGCAAGCATCCCCAGGCTCTTCTCAACCCATTTACCCTGATGCAGTACAGGCCCTTCCTATGAACTGTTATTATCCACTTGATCCAAGAACAATCTGTGGTGTGTTGTGAATTCTGTCCTTATTTTGAAATGTTTGTGTTATCAGGAAGTAATAGTCCTGTAAGCTAGTTTAACTGTCAAATGTACTTGGGAACTGCCTTCCACATCTTTGTGTAAATGTTAACACCATAGCTGGAACCATCAATGTCATTTCGGGAGGTAATTTCGGATGTGCTTATCATCTTTGGGTCTCTTTTGGTTGTTGAGTTCAAGTGAGCTTTGTTGTAGTGGCATGTGCAGGACCCAGTAGCTTGGTCATCTCAGCTAATTCGTGCGGATAAATGGTTTAAAGGCTTCTTGAAGATATCATGTCAAGCCTAATCCTTGCCTCCATGTTCTGATGCCTACCATTTACTGCCACCAGACTTTAGCCGGTGCACTGATTGGACTGCCACTGCCTGTCTTCTTGGGACCATAGAGGACTGAACAGACTGTGGCTCCATTATTGTGATTTCTGCCAGAAGTTTTAGCTGTAGACAATCTTATTTGAAGTTCTGTTCTGTTTTCCTTTCCTATTGAATCAGCAAGTCCTTGTTCAGACAGTACCCACTTGATATCTTATGAAGGTGGGCCCAGATCAAGATTCCAGACACAGGAAACAAACCTTCTTATCGGTACACTTATTGATGTTCATTTCCATCATTCCATGTGCTAACTAAATAATTAATGTATGATTCACTTTTGTTATGATTTTGCTGCTTGGTAGTGCTTACTTTTAAGAAAGATGCTCACATGTCATGCAGGTCATTATACTTGCTGCAGACAGAGTATTTAAGTGTGTGACATGAGTAAGGGATGCCTATATTGGTGATAGGATATGCTGCTAATCTGGAACTGATATAATGCATCGCATTTTGTGTATGTTCTGCAGATTGATCATTCTTCTTGAACTGATTACTCAGATTTATTTACTGCCTTGTCAATTCTGTGGTCTGAAACTTCAATGTTATTGCACTTGCTGTACTTTTCTCATAAGATTTTGAGTTTTGACAAAAAATAAGGCGTATGTTCGTCTAGAACTCTGGATTATATTCTATTCAAATCTTTTATCTGAAGTCTTAAGCCAGATTATATATGCAAAAACCTTCTTAACTCCAGAAAATAAAATTTGTTCTGAACTTGTCAAGAATTAGGTAATATTAGCTGCTAAAATTATATAAATATAATCTCATTATTTATCTGAATTTGCCACTTGTCCATCATTAGGAAACTGCATGTGTTTCTTTGAAAGAGATGGGCATTAGACATTTGTTAGCTATTTTCTTATTACTTTTCATTCATGGACCTCGTGATAGGCTAACCATACAAGTCTCTGTCTGGTTAGTTCTCCATATATTGAAATGGGTCGGATTCTATATAGGTCGTTATTGGTCCATCCTCTACCTGGGATGTCAACATTCCCTTCTCTTTTTTTTTCTAGTTTGTGAACTATTTTCAGTTGATTCTTTTGTATCCCACCTTCTTTAATCTCTATGTTTACAAACTTGTTTGAGTCTGCTCTATGTATTGTCATATTCATTGTGATTATTTTTTGATAATTTCGTGTCAAGAAAGCTCAGCTGCATTTTGCATGGACTTGCTCAGCACTGTTTTTTTGGGAACCCTTCTATAAACAAGTAGTCTATAATCAGGCCACAGACAGGCCTTTGCATAGGCTGTTTTGTACACACTCTTGTCTTAATAAATTTTGCACAGATGGTACTACACTTTTTCAGTGCTTGTGGTATCCCAAACTGGACGCTTTTCTGAATAATTGAAGCTACGCAGGACCAAAACTTAGCCGTATCCTTGAGCCCGGATCTTCTGTTTGAATGTACCGTGCATTATCACAGGTGACCATGTGATGGTGGGGAGCGATGAAGTGGCGGTCCTTGCAAGCATGTGCATGCATGTGTGGATTTCCTCCTTTCTCGCTGTGTCTTTCAAATAGGTATGATGTATCTTGATTCTTTCTTCTTGTTGGAGACCTTTGAGAGAGAGGTCACCCTCATAATGAGTTAGTGGCAAGGTTATTGCAATTGTGCTCAAACATCACCGGGATCGGTCTCACGTGCTAGTATCATTACGACATAGGAAATGCTGATTACATCTCAATGGGAGCTGACTGTAGTTTAGATTCAACTTGTTAGTTGGTGAATTACCTCTTTTGCGTTTAACCGTTGCTATGATAAATGTAAGATGTTGAGGGTTAAATTCCTGTGGATTGGTCGGTTTCTATGTTCAAATCATGAGTGCATCAGTTCCGTTCTGCCTAGTCATTTTCAGTGAGCTCTTCTTTCTCTTTAGATTCTGTACTTTGCTTGGCCTTATCTAATTCTGTTGCTTGTTTTTTATTAGTAGCTTATATGATCTGCTCTTTGAACACTGTTGCCCCATTATCAGCATTTTGGAATCATTGTTTGCCCATAAGGGCATACATTTCATGTTCCCTTTTTGGTGTCATGATTCTATTTGAAAACTAATATAGTTGATGTACATTTTAAATCTGAGCATTCGCAGTGGCTTCTCGTAATTCTACCTTCTGCTATTTCGTCTGACAACAGTTGGTCTCTAATTTGCTCATTTTCATGGTTCAGCAGCAGATATTTGCAGACCCCCAAAAGCAGAGATTTCTGGGTACTACCTGCGAGTTACACAGGCCTTGTTTAGTTCCCCTCTTTTTCCTAACTTTAGCACTATGCAGAAAGAAGATTCTTCATCACATCAAATTTGCGGTACATGCATGGAGTACTAAATGTAGACAAAATCAAAAACTAATTGCACAGTTTTGTTGTATTTTGTGAGACGAATCTTTTGAGTTTAATTAGTCAATGTTTGGACAATAATTCATAAATACAAACGAAATGCTACAGTTGCGCATTTATGGTAAAATGTAAACTTTGCCACTCCCAATTTAGGAAGTAAACAAGATCACAGATCTTGTCTTGGTCAAACACGCAGATTTCCGCACGTCAATTCATGAATATAACCCGATGAACATGCCCATGACGGTCGGTCTATTAGTAGTTACTGCTGTACCTTGCGCGACAGGTCCCATTCGGAGTACAAGTTCCTTCAAGTAGACGAGGTGGAATTCGCAAAGGTGATGGCGCCGCGGAAAACGAAATGATATGGATGAATATTTGCTTGCTGGTCAGCATGATGATGAGGTGAAATGGAGGGCTTAATCCCGGCGATAAGCCTCCCCCCGGTACGTGGATTCCTTCGCTCTTTTTTCTGTGGCCAGGAACACGACGTTGTTAATAGCTTTTTTCTGTGGTTTAGAAATCACCACATTGTGCGCATGGCATTTCAAACATGTTACTGTCTCGGTCCTCCCATCGCTTAGGTGTCACATGTAGGCCCACAGGGCCCCCCGTTGGAAGTTAGAGCCTGTAGTGGACTTTGCTACCACGTCGGCACGTCCACCTCGAACTCGAAGACCGTTAGCTGATGTACCTCACTTTACTGCACACTGAAAATTGAGTTCTTGCATCTAGATGTCGGCACAGCCGCACAGGATTTTAACAAAGCCATGTTAGACCTGTCCATTTGGCCATTGATGATGATTCAATTTCAGCTTCCGTTCAAGACGTGGAGTTGGGGAGTAGGTGCTAGATGTGATTCACTGCATTGTGGTGGAGGACGATGATCTGCTGGTTGAAAATCTTACCAGTTCATCACCCGTAAACCAACGAGAAACAGTCGGCTGTCCATGGTTTCCCGAGCGCGTGTGCGGGTCAGGTGAGCGACACGGTTTCACTCACAGCCTACGACGGCGGATCAGGCCATATCCGCCGGTGAGGCCCCCCCCCTGAAACCGACCCCGGTGGGGCCTGGCTACCGGCCATTATCGCGTTGCAGGTGCAGGTGCCGATGCCGATGCGCCCATGCGGGCTCGGCTCCTCCTCTTGATCTGGATTCGCCTAAAGGAAATAAACAAATGGGGATCGCGCTGGCCGTCCACGGCGCCTTTTCTTTAGGTGGCGCCTCCGCGCTGAACTCCCTCCCTCCCGACCGGAGCACGCACGAGCATCACAAAGTGCGGGTTCGGCACGAAACTATGGCGCCGGCTTACTGTGCTGCCAGTCCATAACCTCAATGATTAGTTGTCATTTTCGGAGCCTTGTTAGCGAATTGTTTAGTGTTTGTGCCGTGTTTGGAGAGCTCAGGGATTAGAGGGGCGACACGCTCGATAATGTTGGAGAATGGTGCGTGCCGTGGGCTTTGTTTGTTGTTACAAAGACTAATCCAGTGCCTTCTTGCTCTGTCCAGAGAAGGAACGTGGAGCTTCAAATGGATAACTTTTCTTTTTCAATTCAGAAATGCTTGCACGTGTGCTTCTCGGAGGTTGGACAAGCTAGCATAGGCAGGCAGATCATGTACTTTGGATTACGAACAGCAAAATGACATATGAACCGCATCAATCTTACTGCTAAATCCATAGACTATACTCCCATAAGATATCTCCATTTCGTATCTTCATATATTTTTTTGTTTATGCGCAATGTTCGATTTCCGTTGACTGGTTATTTCCATGTTCAATCTTCTAGTATAATAAAGTTGAATGCACATAACATTTTATACAAAACTAGCTAAGAACATCAATTGATGCGAAGGCATCCATCGTAAGAGGGTTTGGCTCGACCGTACCGAATAACTTGCATTGCTCCGTTCAACTTTATATGCATGCTCCAACTTGATTGCACGAAACCGACCTTTGAGGCTTTGACTGACACCATATTACAGAGTTCAACGGTTATACAATCGTAGTCATTAGCAAGTGGTTTCTACGAATGAAATTGTGTAAAATTTGCACAGTGGGAGTACGGATTGTGTGCCATGCCAGTCTAATGCTAGAATTATGACATATCCTACTCGTATTTAGTGACGGCGACGCATGCTCGTTTTCAACGGACACCAACGTCCATTATTGACATCAAACCCCCACTAACCGCCCAAATAATGCATCGGTGGGAGCGGATGAATGCTACGGAAAACCTCGAGGAATTTCGGAAATCGCCGCTGGTGGTGTGCTCTGTGCAACATTGCTATTCTCCCTTCGCTCCTATGTTTCAAGGGCGCGCCCTGTTCCTGAAAGTACACGCTAGACATCGACCACACATGGCGTGGTTTGGAAGCATTTGGTCCCCCAAATACGGCTCCGCCAGATGGAACTTGTATCGACGCCAAGGGTCAGTTCGGGGGGGGAGGGGGTGCTTTTCCCTGCCTGGTTGACCCTGATGGTGGATGCAGGTGCAGCTAGCTTTCTAAGAAACGTCTCGAAAAAGGCGGGTTCAGTTGAGTGTATACCTTGCGTTTGACACCCGGCCCGCCGGGTACGTCCGGCTGAGAACGAAGCTACGGCCATATGCCCAGCCGCATTACGAGTGGAAAGGAAGAGAGAAAGAATACGCAGATGCGCCGCGCCCTGCCTTTTGGATGGGGTTTCGATCTGGATTCTCCAAAATTAGCGGTGGCCATGCAAACAGTACCATCAACCATGCCGGCGATCGGGATTGGTGGAGAGGCCGCCATGGAGCCATGGAATCCGACGGATTCTTGGGCGCCGGGGGAAGCGTGCTCACACACACACACACACACACACACACATGGCATGGGTTCCCCGAAAGGGTTCCAATTCCATGGGTGGGCCAGCACATCTCACTTGCATTGGGGGATTATTATATTCGTCCTCTTGTTTGTTTTTGTAAGAAATGAATAAATGCCGGGGGGGATTTCTTGAAAGGGAGATGAAGGCGGGGAAGGGGATTCGTGAAAGACATGGCTGGCGATGAGGATGTGTGGGGGAGGGGAGGGAAAAGAAGGTGCCCTTTTGGTTGCATCTTCATGGCCGAGCCAGCCCAATCATTCGCCAAAAGTTTAGCAAGCAGCTTCTCCACTCATCAAGTCATCATGATCTTTGCATATCATGGGCGGAGGAGGATGAGCCCTGCAAGTTGCAAATTGGATCTTTCGTACTTTGGCCTGGCATAATCCGTTGCAGATTTTTCTTCTCTCCGTTTGTTTTTCCTCAAAACAGCAAAAGGTCTTTCCAGAAAAAAACAACTGCAAAAGGGGTCGTGGGCCGAGAAATGCCATGCATAGGGGCCCATCTTGTAGGGAGAGTGAGAGAGCGCATAAAACAACCCATTGAAGCCCCTTTTTCTGCTATATGTAGCAAACGCGAAAGATCGTGGGCTGAGAAATGCAAATACA
This sequence comes from Setaria italica, assembly GCF_000263155.2. Classification (NCBI taxonomy): domain Eukaryota; kingdom Viridiplantae; phylum Streptophyta; class Magnoliopsida; order Poales; family Poaceae; genus Setaria; species Setaria italica. The sequence continues at coordinate 1,724,437 of NC_028450.1, read as the reverse complement.
CACGGGCCCATGTCAAAGGATACTGAAAAAAAAAGCCTATAATTCCTGCCTATTTGCAGCCCGACCCACTAGTTAGAAAAGTCAATTAGTCCTGCATTTGGCGGACGACGAAGGAAAGCCCAACCCACGTCCCACTCAGCCACTCCTTCCCGAAGCCGGCGGCGGAGGAAGCGGCAGCAGCAGCAGCGGGCAGGCCATGGCGTCGTCGTCGACCCCGGCGGCCGTCCGTGAGATGCAGAAGGATCTCGAGGTCCAGGCTAACGCACTCAGCAAGATCCAGAAAGGCAGGCGCTCTCCCTACTCCCCCGGATCCCCTCCCTCGCCTCCGCCTCCAAACCCTAGCTCACTTCTAACTTCCGCTGCTCCTCTCCTCCCCCCTCGCAGACATCTCGAAGAACCACCAGGTCCGCAAGCAGTACACCATCCAGGTTGGCGAGAACGAGCTCGTCCTCAAGGCACGCACTCGACCCGCGATTCCTGACTTTCTAGCTCGCTTCGGCTCCGAAACGGTTGTTGATTGTGACTCTGAGTGTCTGATTTGATTTGGTTTGGCAGGAGTTGGAGCTACTGAACGATGGGGCGAACGTGTACAAGCTCATCGGACCGGTGCTGGTCAAGCAGGACCTTGCGGAGGCCAAGGCCAACGTCAAGAAGCGCATTGAGTACATCTCGGCAGAGCTGTGAGTGGCTTTGATCTGGTCTGGTTTGCGATTTGATCAGCGCGTGGTGTCTTAGCGTTATTGTGTTGATTGTATGGGATTGGCTATTTTTCAGGAAGCGGATGGATCGGGCACTGAAGGATTTGGAGGACAAGCAGAACAGCAAGAAGGAATCGGTATGTTGTATTGCTTCTTATCTTTATTATTGTGATCAGCAGATGATTTTCCCAAACTTATCTACGGTAACTTTTCTATATGCATTTCTTTTGAATTTGGATGGAGTCGAGAAGTAGAGAAGCATGATATAATATGCCATCTTTGTTATATTCTGATCAGGATAGCTAACTATTCGAGTATTATGTAGATGATTTTGAACTTTATAGCTATGCTATGAATTCTGTGAACATTAGCTGTACCTTTCATCCCCTTGTTGCCCTTATCCTCACTGGAATTAGCTAAACCTCTGTGATTCGTAGTAAAATCACATGAACTAGTAGGTCATATGCGGAACTAATCTAGAACTACCTATACGCATGCCAAATCTTTTGCTGCCTTTAGCAAAATTGCATTCATTATTGTTGAAACTTTCCATCTTATCTCTCGTAGCCAAGAAATTTAGTTTGAAAAAAAAAACTGTTTGTTCAGAGCATTCCAGGTGTGTACACTGTTAGAATGATAACTATCAATACCATTCCTGTTAACTTCCTGTGTGGAAAAATTAAAGCATATTTAATTAGAGGTGTGATAATTGTGACATATTTGATTATGTACTCACAAAAATTCTAGCAAAGAATAGCTAATGTGGTAGAATGTGGATAACTGAAGATAGTGCTATTGCAGTGGTATCATAAAGTGCACTAAGATTTATTGAATCCCCCTTTGCAACACAAAACTGGTAACCCCAATGAGTTTGATTTGGCTGCCAAGTAAGGGAGGTGAGAAATGAATCTTGTGTTGGATAATGTCCGATTATCGTTTTGTTTAGAGAATGGAATAATGTTGCGCATCCTCTAGCTAGACATGGCACCAGGTTGGGCAAGAAACCCATCAATGGATTGATATTGCTCCGGACTTTGTATTGAGTCCTTATGTTGTCGATTTAGCTTCACCATGTGCATAATGGAACTTAAAAGTTCTATCAGAAGAAAATGACAAGTCCCACTCATAGTCATAGGCAGGGCCTGCGCGGTGGCACAAGGGGATCAGCCTTATGTCCACTTATAGTTGCGTGGTAGCTTTTTTTTTTTGAAACGGGCATGGTAGCTACTTATTCATTTGGTTAAACCTACCTTATCTCTAACTTTCTTTGGACTCTAGTTTGTATCTAGTATATTTTGTTGTGGCCAGTCTTTTTCTCAAGAGATAATTGTGTCTGTATCTGGATGAGAACACGGAGATGAAGAGGAGACAGACACGGAGTAGAAGTGTACAGTCTAGTAGTGTGAAAGGGAGGGATGATTTAGTTCTTATTCTTTACTTTATTCACATGGAGACTAATATTTTTCTTAACCTGAAATCCGCGCAACCACGAATTGGACTGAGATAAAATATTGTTTAAAAACTAACTAGACAGAAGATAGAATCTGGACTTTCCTCTGTCTCCTGATCTAAGTGTTCTTGGCAAGAGGAGGAAGCGGCAGTGCCTTGAGTAGACAAAACATGTAATGGCTTCAATTCATAGTGCAGCTTGAAGTACCACTGAGCACTATGGCCAGATCTATTGCCCTGACTTGTGAGCAGATACTCTGGGTCTGGAGAACACTACCAGCAGTGAGAAACCACTATCAAAAGCAATGGTAGGTTAGCAGTCGCTATAGCAGCACGCTATTGGCGATTGAGGGGGTTGGATCCAGCTAGACAATGAACTGGTGTCAAGCTGCAGTCCTGAGGCATATTCTGATACATGACCAATGCAAACAATTGAATTACTCCATTGAGAATATGATACATGCATATGCATTGCATTAATAGACCATATGCATATGCATTGCGCTGTTATGTAGTTGTTCTTAACAGACTAACTCTAGTATGGGTAAATGTTCATGGATTAGATAATTAAAGTTGAAATAGGATTAGTAGTTGATGTTCCTAGAGTGGACTTTCAATAAACTTTACTTAGGATTATAAAAGCATCTACAGCTCATTTTAGGTCTCTCCGTGGCTTTGTATTACCTAGCCAGCTTGATGCTTCACTGCAGAGCTTTGTTCCATTTCCTGGGCAACAAGGTTCCTCCATGTTACTGCTGCTCTTTTGGAGCATGTGGCAGAACAATACAAGTGAAGTACACTCCCAGTAGGGGACTAAGGATATTTAGCATCTCCGGTGACCTGCGAAAACTTTAAACTGGTTTCTTTTATGTCAATGCAAGTGAACTTTAGTTATAAGTACCTGTATTTTGACTGGTGTGCCATAAAAGTTCAGTATTTTGGAGCCATTTACTTCAGTTAAAATACTTTTCGGTTGCATATTTGGTAGTAGGTTCAATTCACAATAGTAGGTAAGTAGTCTATGCATTTGCATACAACAGTTGATTGTTGATCTGGTTAAGTTAAAGTGAGTAGCATTATTAGCTATCTTTAGGACCTTTCATTGATTTATATTCTCCTTCGCTATGCAGATATTCAAGTTGCAACAGAGGATGCAAGCTGTACAAGCTAAGGCTTAGACATCTGCTTGTTGATTGCAACTACTCCAAGGCCTTCCTGCAATCCATCCCAATACCATCCAGTTTTTTGTGTGGAATTAGGTGTCCAGTATTCTCATCTCTGAAAAGAAAGAAAGAAATGGTTGTGTTGTGAGATTGAGACATTCTTGAGGTCTCTAGGCAAGTATGTTATTCTGTGGATGCTGTGATGTAAAAGTCCGCTAATAGATTGAAGGTGTAGGGTAAGCTTGTAGTGGTATCCTCGGCTGAATTTATTGGCGTATCATTGCATTTTGTGCCATGTTTACTTACTCTCAAGTGAATGCTTCCGAAAGAGGGATATTGGTCAAGATTGTTTCTACTCTTAATTTGTATTGCTGAAGTGGGTTCCATCCTAGTAACCTATCGGTAAGTTTTCAGTTAGCGTAGTTGTTGACTTGTGGCCCCTGTACATTCTCTACGGACTGTGTGAGAGAAAGGAGCAGCTCCGTCCTCTCAAGAACAAAAAAGGGTTCCATGGCCGGCTTCCGGCTGTTTTGGTCTCGACTGTGGACACGAAGCCGGAAGACGTGGAGATCTGCCATCTTCTCCACGAGAGGAGCATTTGCGTGCCCACTTGGTCCCTAACCTCGCATACATCTCACATGCTACCTCACATCACACAATGGCATCCACAACCATTTTATATGGCATACATGCCACCTTTCCATGATGCGCACGGTGGCCAAATGATCCGCTCTCGCCGCACGGATTGCAAAACCACTTTGACCCTGAACTAATTTCGTGATGCTTCCCGAGTTAATTAAAGGATTAAAGATTTGTTATCAGTGGTACTTGGTTGGAAAGTGGGCCATACATATTATACATGTACTCGAGGACTAGGAGCCCAGCATCCTCTGGCCTAGACGCCTAGGTATATCTAACCTACCGTATCCTCTGACCAAATTAGTGCGTCGGCTGATTAGGCCAGGCTTAATGAGAGTTTTATATGAATTTCATACGCATTAAATTTGTTGTCACATCAGTAAAATTGCTGACTTGGTAAGGTTATTATAAGGGGAGTTTCATCAGAAGAGAGAAGAGTTTCATCCCCGTAACACTCAATTGGCACAGTTACCAAGTTCTCAATCTTGGTAACTGTACTATAAAAGTGTGCACTGGGACTAGCCTTAGAGTTAATGACGCATAATTAGCACCGCAACTTGGTCGGCCGGGCACCTGCTGCAGGATTTTCGTTGTCGAGTTGTGATTGTGGCCGGCCACTTGCCGCGGAGACAGGGAGGCAGTTCGGTGACAGATGAGCTTGGACAAGTGGATTTTTTTTTCTTTCCAAGAGGGCAGTTTCGACAAACTCGATTGATTGATTGATCGGTGTTCCTTGTACTTGATGCGTGCGTGCGTGCGTGCGAAGGTTCCACATGAGGATTGTGTTCCAGTTCATCGTCCTTTTCTTTTTGCAAGATCATTTGAGATTTGAGTGAGCTGCAACAGCCAACCACCATTTCTGATCTTGTCATGAATAGGATATATAATCGGGTAGGCACCGCGCGCACGGTGGCTGCAGCGTCGACGCGAGCATAAGATATCAATAATGCCGGCCCTGCCGGATCTTGTCCACCGCTGGGCCGCTGCATCCCCACCACGCACGCCAATCACCATCGCTTTCCCGCCATCCTCAGCAACCTACCTGCAGTTCGGCCGGCCACCGGTTTTGCGTGCTCGCTTGCCTGGAATTCAGGTACGGCCGCCTCCGATCCACTTGCATTGGCCACCCATGACCAACGATAATCACAGGCTGTCAGGCATCCGATTAGTAGCGTAATCACCCAATCAAATTGCTGCAAATTGTGGACGGAACCTGGTGCCTGATGATTTGTTAATTGTGGACCAAACCCTCCCCCCATGACACTATATAAGCACGCACCCCCTGCCCCTTCGGCCACCAAGGCATTCAGCTCCATATTCCTCTTTCCAAGCACCAATTGCAATTGTTCTGTCTGGCCTACATCTAAGCTGCACACACATGGCTCAGGTGTGGAACCAGAGGGAGGATGGTGAGTGTGCCATTGCAATGGGAGAGAGCTACCACGTCGACCTCGGTCAGGCCATGGACCTGGCCGAGGCTGACGGGGCGCTCTTGATGGAGCTGATGGAGGACCTGCCGCCCTCGGATATGGCAGATGGTGATGTGGATCGGCTGAGCCACGTCATCCGGTCGCTTGAGGCAGAGATCGGTAGTGGCGGTGATGTGGCGGTGAGGATGGCCGATGGCGAGAGCATGGCCGGAGAGTCGAGTGAGGATTGTGGCAGGCTCCAAGACATGCTCTTGGACCTTGATGATCACTATGAAGGTGGATCGTTTGGGTATTGGCCTGAGGTGTCCTTAATGGGGCATGAGACGGAGGGTTGGTATGTGTACTCTAATGGGTATGAGGGTGGTATTGTGGGGTATGAGGCGATTGATCACCAGTACCATTGTTGTGTGGAGGGCTCTGTTGAGCAGGTGTATAGCCCCTTGTGGGAATGATCGGAAAGGACATCATCATGTATGTAAATAGTTTTCTTTTTTAATTTGTGGAGAAAAATAGAAAAAATTAGTAGGAGAAAGATGAGACGCAGACATCCAAGGAGACTTTGATCTATTCGAATATTTAAGTTTGTCGATTTTTTCCTCTTGGTATGAAGTACTAGTGGATAGTTAACAGGGAAGAAAAACTGTGTGGTGAAAGGAACTCCGGCATAGTGGTTAGAGCACCTGAGTAGCAGGTCAGGTTCGACTCCGCGTGGGAGCAAATTAAAACAGGTTTGGAATAAAAAATTATAAAAAATAAGTAGAGGTTTTCTGCTGACTTAGGTAAAAGAAGACCGTGTGATGATTGAGCTTTTAGCTGTGCAAGTGCAAAAAGCTGGACTGTCCAATACTGCCTACATTTTAAAATGTACAGCATTGTATATTTAAATGGAGGGAGTATTATCATTTTTAGTGTTGAATTTCACATGATGACCGGTCTGTTTGGACTTTTGGACCCTAGGAGCAATGAAGAAAAAATCGCACAATGCGAATAACTGCTTCCTCTCCTTGTGTGTGTACGTAGGTATGTACGTACGTACGTACGTACACACTAAAATGCACCTAGGCGCATTTCAAAAATTGCATAGATCCCCCACCCTGCGTTACGCGTGCTAGCTTAATTCACGCGTCAAGGAAAGCCCACGCTCCTGCATGTGAAACTAAATGGAGACAATCAACCACATGACGCCACCTCACAGCTTAACCCACCCACCTGAAGCATGCATGCTAGAAATCTTTTCAATATGCTTAACACAACGAGATCCATGAAGACTATATTTGATCAAGTTTTTTTTAAGTATGTCATTGCAACTAAGTTGTACTTTGAGTTGCAAGAACGTATGCAACCCAATTGCAACTTGATTGTAGCCTATTTAGCACTTGTTACTTAGAGTTGCAATTATTTAATACTCAATTGTAACCCAATTGCTACTCTAATTGCACCCAGATATGCTTCCTACTGAATAGAATTGCAACCAGTTACTACTGATTGTAACTAGTTACTATTTGGTTGCAACACGGTTGGTATTCTGGTTGCAACAACGTATGATTGCAACTCAGAATTGCAACTTGATATGATTATTATGACCAGATGCAAACAATACATAGAGTTATAACTAGTTGCAACTCTCTAGTAGTCCGAGTTGCAATCGATAGTACATAGATATGCAACTCGCTTAAACGATAAAAATATATCCATATTGGATCTAGTTTTGTTAAAAAATTTTTTGAGATAGATGGAACAAACGGTTTGTCAATCGGGGTTATAGTTTAGGAGAAATTTTTTTTCAAAGATTCGAACCAACAAAAGATTCTATGCATGCCTGCATGCAATTTGGTGGGATTTGTATGCTAGGTGGCTTTACGTGGTAGGTGAAAAATACAAATTAACTTAGGAAGCACTTGCAGCATGTTTGGTTGGGTGCGCTGTTTGTTCCAACCTGGTGTTATTTTGGTTTCGATTTTCGAATGCCATCGTCTACTCAAATCTGTTGCCAAAAGTCACCTCTCGATATGCAAGTTCTCAACCATCACCCACCACGATCGATAATTTTTTTAGACTAGTTGTCAATGCCTTACTTATGATGAGCATCCTATTGGTATTGTTTAGTAGTTCAAAGGACAGATTAACTTGCATCATGAGCTACTAAACAATGCTCCATATGACTTTTGATTACAAACAAAAGGGGTAATCTATTACATAGCCACACTGCCCACACACAGTATGACTCAAACAAAGCAAATCATGTTCGAGGAAAGCAGCAAGGGCCCGATCTGTCTGGATTGCTTCTTATTGGGCTTCAAACAGCATGGGAGCCCGATAATTGTAACGTCCGTGGCCCGGAGACGAAGTGTTGTTGCCGGCTTGCCGCGCATCTCATGCATCATCTTGCTGACCATGCGTGGCACCATTTGATTTTCCGAAGGTCTAAGATCGTCCATAAACTTTGCACTGAAGGTCAAATTCGTAATGGCCAATGTACTCCTTCAAATTTTATTTTCGATCAAACATATCCTTGTGCTGATCGGAAGCTCCATATTAGCATAAAACTAATGCGAAAAGTTATTTTTGTCCTTGGCTCATTCTTCCCCTCCTCAATTTCCGCTGTTATGAGCATATATATGTTTATCGAGAGTATAAATACATACATAGAGCATGTATACCATACCACGAGTATATGAGCACATGTCAACTTTAGAGCATGTGTACATATAATAAGTTGTGTATATCATGAAAAAGTACGAATATATACATTTTGCATATCAAAATTTAATTCGTATGAGCACATGCATGATTTTAAAGAGCATGAGTGCATACATTTTTTAGAAACTGTATTTTATTTTATATCATTTAAAAAAATATATTGTTGTGCGTATGTATCAAGGGAGTTTGAGCATATACATGTTTGACCTACATGAGCCAAGGGTAAAATTGACTATTAGTCTCGTACTAAAATATAGCACCACATCAACATAAGGATGAGTTTGACAAAAATAAAAATTGATGGACTAAATTAACCTATCTGAAAGTTGAGGAACAACTTGACCCATGGTATATCTGAAAGTTGAGGAACGAACTTGACCCATGGTGTAAAGTACTGGGACCAAAATACCTATTTTACCTTGATTAAAGTTTACAACCCCGAAAACAAAAGATAAACATTCCGTTAGTTCAGTTTTCGAACCAATGCGTGTCTTAGTTACCGTCCAGCACAATACCTACCGCCGTTTATTACTGATTAGTTTGTTTAAAAACTGTTTATTACTAATTCAGCAAATACATGGAGAGATTCGTATTTGAAAAAGCAAACTAACCAAGCATGACTAGTCCTTTCAACAGTTTTACCACCACCAGGATTTTCCAAGAAGCTGCACATAGAAGTGATGGAACTGAGCTGAAAGCCGCATGCTACCGCGCTCTGCCAGCTGAAAATGACGAGGACGTCTCCTCCATGAATACAACCACACCTGCGGCACAACAAGGTTCGATGATAAGAGCTCGAGCATGACAACTTAATTATCAAGTAAAGTCGTTCCTAGCTGTTCATACAAACTCATCTCAGAATTGGATGCTACTAAATCATGGTGATGATTATCTTATTCTTAGAAACGTGTGACATGAACAAGATAGGAGTAGGAGCAACCACAATAACCAAGAACGTCTGCAAGCACCCCGTTTGGAGATGTTCAGCCCTTCCAGCGTAAACGCCTCGAATCACTCCGTTTGGATGCGTTCGGACAACCAGGTAACATGAAATTGATTTGGCCATAATTCTTAGCTCTGGATGTTGTTTGAGGCCCATGAGCACTTGTTGGAAAGCTCTTGATGCCTATTTTCATATGGGTCCAGAAACACTGCCAGATTCCTTCAGAGCCGCCCAAAAATTGCAGAATGACATTCAGATTTTCATCCTGCGTTTTGGTTCTTGTTTCCAGTTGAGCCCATTAGGGGAGCGTCTTGGCTAGAGTTTCCCACGCCTCCTACTATCTTCCATGTATAAAAGGCAGTAGCAGCCGCCAGGAAGAACTAGGGTTTTGTTTTGTTGTAAGTTTAGCTTCTGCTACTTCCTTGTGAGTGCGTGTGTCGATTAGATCACCCGTTTGCTTGATTCAAGACCCCAACTTGAGATTCAGATTCACCTTTGTATCACCCATCCGTGAGTTATTTGCTTGTTCATCTTGTTCTTATTTGTTCTCGGTTGCTAGCAGGTTCTTGCTTGTTCTCGGTTGCTAGAAGGTTCAGAGGTGTTCTTGGCACGGTAAGGATATCCCAGTCGAAGATGGTGCACCTATTGCTAAGGCACAACCTTTATGGTGTTGTAGTCGGGGCAACGCCGAATCCACCCTAAATTGAAGTTATCCCCAACTTTCACCCAAGCTATGGAACAAACTCTAGTGGGTTCCATCCGAAAAGCTTCTCACTGCAGCAGCAGCAGCGCACAAGTGGCGCTCGTCTCCTGACCAGGCAGCTTTTTCGCCTTTCGCTAGTGGATCATCAGACCGTACATGTAGGCACGGACGTGATGACGAAAGTTACACGGCCCGGTCGGTCTAAAAGCAACGCACGCAGATCATCAGCCTGTGCTTTGTGTCGTTTAATTTAATTCTTCGGTGATATGTTAAACAACGAATTGTTTCGTTTTGTTGTATAGTAGTAGTACATACGTAGATATGGATCTGTATACAGTCTTAAAGCAGAGCAGACACAATGGGCAGATGCATTGAGGTGTGCATGTACGTGGAGGTGACGTTTTCGCCTTGCACCTGACCTGTTTCACCCTGCATACACTTTTTTTTTTTGAAGAAGTTCTCTGCTTTTATAGAAAGCAAAACCTGCATACACATTTCGGTCACACTCTGCACCTATACGGTGGCCAAAGCGAAGACAAATAGACAATGGAGGTGACTGTCGACTGAAGTAGAGCTCGCGAATTCAGTTGGCTTAATTAGGAAATGCGCCTAATAAAGCCATAAGATCAATTGACATAAATCTTTTCACACTTCATTTAATTTTTTGCGCTAGACAAAATGTGCAACAACTACATGTGGATGGGCGACTGAGATGTCTTCCTTTTTTTCCCCTTAAAAAATGACGATAAAAATCTGACGTGCTGGCCGGCGGTGTCAACCCCAACTGATTGAGCGCGTTTCTGATGCTTCCTCCCCTCGTTCCAAATTATTAGTTGTTTTGACTTTTCTAAACACTTAGATATAGTGATGCTTACTCTCTCCTCATTACAAATTGTAGGTCGTTCTTACTTTTCTAAGCACTTAGATACAGTGCAGGTCTAAATGCACAATAATATTAATGAATCTAGAAAAATCAAAACGACCTATAATTTGAAATAGAACTATTTAGAACTGATTGTTATGGAAAGCTACCTGCACGCACTCATCTAGGCTACAGGTAGCACTTTGCTCACGACTCGGGAAATTGTAAGGCAAGTTTGGAGGTTGGTCGACGACGACCTTGGCCTCGGATATGACTGGGCGCGCAATACTTGGGCGCTAAGTATTTCCACGTACTGCAATGCACAGTAATGCTCGCTCAATGATACGATTTGTCTGGTGCGACGGCAAGTGGCTTTACAAAGGTCGAGCTCCTTTTCGTTGCCTTTTTTTTTTCCACCGTGGTCCACTCACTCGAGTAACTCGATCGACGATCGTCGTCAAGTACAAAAAAATGTGGCCCATGGAGTGATAACACAATCATCCGCCCATTGTTACCATGCATCTAGCTCAGTAGCTCGCGTTTAAAAGTGCCTCGGAAGAGTTGAAAGGAAAACGCTGTGACAAGGAGGAAAAATAGCCCCCAGCACTTTTGGTCGTATTTTGTCCTTGTTTTATCTCGAATTTGTGTCCTGGGCACAAAAGGAATCAATATATGCAACTACGACAACGAGACCTTTCTACAACAAATAAACATGTAAATGCGTCGCAGTATATTCAACAATCATATGCAGAATTACCATGGCGCTTTTACCTGTAAAATCTCGTCAAGGTGTGCAGTGAAAACCCATGGAAGTAGTAGTAGACCAGTGCACTCTAGACACCATGACAGATCTAAGTTAGCTGGAGTGTGTGCTGATCTCCTCCTTTTTCCTTTGGAACAAATTTAAAGCAACTGATGATCATCGGAAAACTCAGCATTCGTCCCGAAACTCAGTACCAGTTACGTTTTGGCCCGATACTAATGTGAGCATTAGTACCGGATCTAACGACTAATTCCTGAGAAGCCCCTCGTGGCCCCCTTTAGTAGCGGTGGAGGTTTCACCCAATACTAAAGGTCACAAATTAGTATCAGTTGAAGCCTCCAACCGGTACTAATGTGCCTGAGAGCCTTTAGTACCGGGTGGAGGCGTCACCCGATACTAAATCGCAACCTCCCCTCACGCGTCAGCCTCCCTTCTCTCTCACCCCACGCTCACCCCCTCCCCACACTTATCCGCTCGTCCCCTCATCCTCTCACCCGTGCCTCTCTCTTCTTCTCCCCGCTGAATCCCCTCCCTCCCCCCCCCACAGATCCCATCGCCACCCCTCTCCTGCCCCTCCACTCTCCCCTCACCTTGGTGAGGAGCGGCAGCGTGGCAAGGAGCGGTAGAGGCAAGAAGGGAGGGCGTGACGAGGCGGTAGAGCGTCGGCAGGGCGTGGCGAAGCAAGGAGCGGCGGAGCTTCGGCTGGAGGGCGCGGTAGCGGAGCGTCGGCAGGGCGTGGCGGAGCAAGGAGCGTGTGGATCTTGGAGTAGCGGCCACCTCTCCCTCAGATCCGGTGGTGGCGGCAACTGGTGGCGGTGGCTGAGCAGCGTAAGTACGCCGCCTCCCTCCCTCCCTCCCTTTCTCTCTCTCCAGGGTTCCGGTGCTCGGGCGGATGGCGGCGGGGTGCGGCCGAGGCTCCGGTCGGTGGATTTTTTTTATTTTTTATTTTTTAATACCCCTTTATTACCAATTATTTGACTTGGTACTAAAGGGGAACCTTTAGTACTGAAATAGCAATACCGGTTGCACAAACGGTACTAAGGGGGTTTGGACTCGGTACTGAAGGCGCATTCCCCAGCAGTGGATCTCGGTCAAGGTGAACAGCTCATATATAAGAACTAGGCTTCTTGTGTGCTGCTGCTATTCAGATTTTCCTTTTTATCACCTAGTAATAGTGCAGTTGTGTTTTAACCAATGTTATTAAATCGTATTATCGAACCTAGTCGCCGTGGCACCGATAAGTCCCTGATGGAGCGTTTAATTGTGACTAATCGGGACTAATCGAATGATAAGTCCGACTAATCGTGACTTGAAAACATTGGTTTTAACAAACACTAAACAATGCTTCTTATAGCAAAACAAATAAACAAAATAATGAAGTCACCCTACACCTACATTCCTCCAAAGCAATGATCACCCGCTTTATTACCACCCCTGTGATGAGAAAGTAGGCCAGTAATTCAAATGCAGCATTGCTTAGTGCTCCTAAAGTAAATTAAAGCACCCTACCCACCTAAAGCCGCAGCACACAGTCATGCCTCATCACACCACCCAAGCAAGCAAGCACACAAGATAATAAAGAAAAGGAGAAAAGATGGCCATGCCATCTAAAGAGAGAAAGAGAAGGGAAGGCTAATCCCTAATCTCTGTTTCACTTGCCAGTTGCCAGTCACTCACACCCCACTCCACACAACAGTAAACCAAGCAAAGCGGCCGTTGCCAATCCCCCACCCCCGAACGTTCAAAAAGCCGCCTCCCTTCCCTTTTCCCGCACTCGCCTTGGCCTTGCTTCGCCTCCTCCCCTTCCTGGCTTCCTCCCCCCACCAATCCCCAGCACCCTCGAACGCCAAGTCGATCGATCGCCAAAAAGCAAAAGCTAGCCGCCCGCCGGCCCGCCTCGATCTGCGCCCGCCGCGGAAAAGCGGAAAAGCTTAGCGGCGAAGGCCAAAGCCAAAGCGAGAGCTCCCGATAAAAGCCGCGCGATCGCGATGGCGCTACTGGCTCTGCCGCCGCCGCAGCAGTGGCCTCGCTCCTCCTCCACCTCCACCTCCACCTTCCGCGGCGCGGGAGGATGGAGATCGAGATCGTCGAGGTGGGCCCGTCCAGCCGCCCGCTGCGCTACGTCCAGCCCCCGCTGGAGCAGTGGCACGCTCCTCCTCCTCCACCTCCACCTCCTCCTCCGCCTCCGCCTCCGCCTCATCATCATCAGCAGCAGGGGGGAGGGGCCGGGGACGCGGGGGAGCCCGTGGCGCAGCAGTTCGACAGCGAGAAGCTCCCGCAGACGCTCGTCTCCGAGATCCGCCCCTTCCTGCGCGCCGCCAACCAGGTCGAGGCCGAGAACCCGCGCGTCGCCTACCTATGTGAGTGCCCGCGCGCGCAATCGCGCCCCGCTTGCATACTTCCCGACCGTACCTTTTTCTTCTCCCGTTCTTACCGTGGGGTGGAGGAGGCGAGAGCTTCCGCGCCGCCGCGCGCCACCTGTTCGTGGAAATGCCCGGCGAGGAAGCTAGCAACCGACCCCCTGACCTTGGCGCGAGGTGGACGTCCAGGTCCTGCATGTGTATGCGCGATGGTTTGGATGCTTGCGTTGGTGGCACGTCTGTATGCATGCGCGCTTGTCTGATTCTGATTCTGATCCATACGGAGCTGGTGCCTCGACTATTGGATCACAGAGAAGATTCCTGGTGGTTTTGGACCTTTTGGTTCCATACCGATACTACTATCTGTCTCCGTTTCAGAATATTCTGCCTTGTACTGGATTCTCTGACGCTGGAAGATGCTCGTTGGTCACCGTGAGTTTCTCCTTGCTTAACTCAACAACCGCGGCCGCTTTGTGCTTGATGGTCCACCTTGCCTTCGGCGACAGAGATGCTGTTTCAGTCACAAGTAGTGCCCTGGTCCTTGAAGATTCTGCTAGGGGGAAGCGTGTGTTTGGAGGTTTGAGAGCACATCATCATCACCTGGGATATTCCGTGCTTTTGCGGTTGGGAATTAGATTTAAGATGCTATATTCGGAAGGCTGGATATTCTCTGAAGAGAATCATGTGCCAATTATCTACCTTCAGTGGCTCAACTGAAGTTTCACCTGCAGAGAATATTCCTCTGGTGGACTCTGCTCCATGTAAATCTCACTTGCTTAGCAGAGCAGTCTGAGGGAGGCCTTGAAAGTAGAGTTTGTTACATCAGCATGCAAGGCACAACTCCTCAATTTGTGCTGCAGTGGATCAATTATCCCCATCGGGTGGTGCAACGAGTTTGAAAAGATAACTGGGAACTCTTACCTCATGAAGTGCCAGTCACCTCTTTCTTCACTCTGTTGGAACACATAAACACAGTGGTCGACTGGAAACCAACTTGAGTGTCGCTTAGAATAGTTACGTTCATAATTGTATGGATCTTTAATGCAGGTTTTCTTTTGCCAGGTCGGTTCCACGCGTTTGAAAAGGCTCATACAATGGATCGACTTTCCACAGGGAGGGGTGTTCGGCAATTTAAAACTGCACTTCTTCAGAGACTTGAGCAGGTGCAGACATTATAGGGAGGGATGACAGTTTTATAATATAATTACATTCTCTTAGGTTTTGGATGGTGTACTTTGAAAACATCACATGTGTTTTTTTTCTCGAACACACAGGAGAACTGCGTATCATTATATTAAGAAGAATATGTATATAACATATTCGAGAACTTGTCTAGGCAAATTTCTTGTGCACTCAGAATCTCTGATATATGCTGTTAGTCAAAGAGCTTTGTTGAATAAGGATGCCCCTAATATTGGATGTGATTGTAAAACAGGATGAGAGAAGCACCAAATCGAAGATGACACAAAGAGGTGATGCCCGAGAAATGAAGTTATTCTATGAGAGGTAAGATTATTTCTCAAATAAACACCATCACTGTAGACCACTTTATCAATCACATTTTCAAACCCTATTCCCAATACTAAATATGTAACTCTCATTCTGTTTTTTGCATTTTTTATAGGAAAAGGAAAGCTAATGCACTTGATGAACTCTTACCTGTCCTGCAAGAAGTGCTGAAGGCTCTTCTCAGTGGGACCGGCTTGGAGGTTTTGATTTTTTTTTGGAAAAATGAGATTATTACTTATGATATACTGTTTCCTATTTATCACTTCCATAAAATTGCAGAACCTTGTTGCTGGTGAAGATTTTACAGACAAGTCAGGCTTATTAAGATATAATATTCTTCCACTCCATCCTAAATTCAGTCAAAGACCAATTATGCTTCTCCCTGAGGTTCGCCAGTTTTTCTACTCAAAATTCTCAAAAGTAATATTGTCCTGCACTCTACTATATGTGAAAGTGCAACTATAGTATTTTTTGATAATAGGGCTGTACATCTTCACTTTTTGGTATGACATGATGGCTCATGGCTCTGGATTCTTTTACATATTTTTTTGAGCAAAAACAATAGGGGAGACCTCTACTGTGATTCTTTTACACAGTGGGGAGGACATGATCTGATTGGTATTTGCAAAGGCAATGACCAATACGTTTTGCCTAATATCCTTGCTGTGCAATAATAGTGGTGACTGGGTTTTCTGTAATTCTAACAGCTCATGTTGTTCTCCTTCAGAAAAGGAATATACAACAGTAATCCTTCCTTTAAAAATAAATTCCCATTAATTTGTTTGTGAATTAGTAAGATTGCATTATGCATAGCAAGCGATACTTATATTTTTAACTATATAATGTAAATCAGTTTGCATAAAGTTAGCTATGATATTCTCTTATACAGATCAAAGTTGCGGTCTCTGCGGTGTTTAATGTTCGCAGTCTTCCATCAGCCAACATCAAAGATGACAAAACTCATACAGATATTTTTAGATGGCTGCAAAGTTGGTTTGGATTCCAGGTAATGGGTTATTTTTTATTTGCGAATCAGGTAATGGTTTATTTAGTTTCATGTGGAATGCTTCGGTTAGTATGGCTGGTATTTTCCCTTGTACTACAGCTAGATAATTTGGCTTGTTTTTTCTTTGATTAGACAGGAAATGTGGCCAACCAAAGGGAGCATCTAATTCTATTGCTTGCAAATATGCATGCTCGATTGAATCCCAAGTCATCCTCTGCTCAACTGGTACCCAAACATGACTAGTTTTCTTTATGTATCTTTAATGAGAATGCCATTTTCATATATCTCCTTTCAGCTAGATGACAGAGCAGTAGATGAATTGTTGGCAAAAACATTTGAGAACTATCTGACCTGGTGCAAGTTTTTGGGGCGAAAAAGCAACATATGGTAAATAAGTACCTTAGCTTGCACTTCTTAGACTTGGCTACAGATAATTGAAAATAAGTACCATCGCTTGCACTTCACCTGTTTGTGTTGCAACTTCAGGTTGCCCTCTGTGAAGCAGGAAATTCAGCAACATAAACTTCTATACATAGCTCTTTACCTCCTGATATGGGGAGAAGCGTCAAACTTACGACTGATGCCAGAATGCTTATGCTTCATTTTTCATCATGTAAGTAAAAATATTTATGCCACTGATACTTTTGTTGTGGTTCTACTGTGTTAAGGATTTAAACCGTTTATGTTTCTCTGTTTCTCTTGGTATCATTTTGGGAATTTATTATTTTACTATAGTTTTTCTGGTCACATAAATTTGCATTGCCGGGAAATAGAAGATACCCAATAAATGCTTCTTCCAGAATAATCTATTGCGGAATTGCTTCTTTTTTACCAGTATCCTTTCACATTAGTTAGTTTGATTTTTTTACAAGAATAAAACTTGTGTATTTCATTACAAGCGGTTTTCTGTTAGTTCAACAAAAAATGTTGATTCTTTTGCTTGAATCCTTTCTATAAAAACTATTCAAAATCTTATGAAGCATTGACTCCAACGTAGGAAGGCATAGTTATAACAAGTTGTAGTTTGTGCTTGCTCTGTTTCTGGTACTGCAATAGAATCAATGTTCCATATGCATTTCCTCTTTTTTTTTTGGCCCCCGTTCGAAATAAATGAGATGGAAGGTTCTTTAATATTGTACTTCATTTTGAAACAAGTACAGACATGCAAGTTATCCCTAATCTCATTTCATGTTAACTCCCCATAGCTAGCTGCTTTAGTTACCAGGGAATAAAAATATTCTGAAGTGATTTGACATAAAGTCTAAAACAAGACAAAATAATGGGTCCAGAGGAGATATCGGAAGTCATCAGTGGATTGTGCTAAATTTAAGGTCCAAAACAAAATATGAACGGTATTGGAATGGATTGTGCTATAACAATCAAAATCTAAGTCAAAGGCTGGCAGATGCTGATGGGCAGGATTTCTGCATTTTTCCTAGTAAAATATGAATATTTGTTAAGTTTTGCATTTCTAAGTGATATTATCAAAACATGAAGTTGATTAACTTGTTTATATGTTTCTCCAAATAGCATATCCGGGTATGGCAATTTTTTTCTTTGCTAAATTCTTTGGCCCTAAGTAAAACCCACTCTGAGTATACTATTTTTGTTTCAGATGTCATATGAGCTATATGGAGTGCTCTCTGGAGCTGTAAGCTTAATTACTGGGGAAAAAGTTCGACCTGCATATGGAGGAGATGATGAATCATTTCTTAACGATGTAGTGAGGCCAATATACAACGTTGTATTTAAGGTCCACATTATCTTCTTTTGAACCTTTAATGCACAGAGCTTTAAAGTTTGTATGTACAAATGAATGCCTTTCCCTTTTTAATGAAGGAAGCACAAAAGAACAAGGATGGAGCAGCTGATCACTCAACATGGAGAAACTATGATGACCTCAATGAATTCTTCTGGTCAGATACCATGCTTCTTGTTGTATAACTTTTGATTAAAAACTGTACTTAATATTTTTCTGTTGCAGGTCTACTGATTGCTTTAAGCTTGGTTGGCCCATGCGCCCTAACAATGATTTCTTTTTCATATCAAGTGAATCTGATAACTCTCAGGTGTCCTTTGACAAACAGTTATTTTATTTGTGCCCTCATGCATGCTCTTGTTTTCTATTTTATCCTTTTATGGCCAGTTTGTATCTTCTATTTCTTTCTTGAAGTGTTACTTCATTTTGTTCAAATGATAAATAGATATTCTGATCAAAACGGAAGCCATCTGAAAAAAAAAAAAACGCTAAGAAATGAAGTTTGTCAGTGGCGGCAATAAAGCTTTCAGATCAGCTCATTTGGAATCAAGCAAGAATAAACCCAATACTAAAGATATCTCACTGTTAGATATGTGTTTGTGCTATGTGCGTGTAGGCCCTCAGGCGTATATGACGCTAGGGCTAGGGCCGGCTCTCTGCCGTGGCCTGTTGGTTAGGATAGGCATGATACCCCTGAGATTGGTTCTGATTCTATAAACCTCTCTCAGGGCTGCCTATATATACTTTTACCTTTGTATACCCTAATCAATCTATTATCCACGCAATCTCAATTGCTCTCAATCACGCCTCACTCTGTTTCTCTCTGCCAAAGCCTCCTTTGCTCTTCCTTTGATCCCATCTTCTGCTACTCCCCTTCCTACTCCAGCTACTTTCTTCCTAAGACCGATCCACAACTACTGAAATGTAAGCACATTTTTCAGCTTCAATCAAGGCCTCATAAAAATCCACAGCTAACCAGATCACATGGAAGAACCACAAATGTATAGTCAAACGGAAATGGAATTCTGAAGTATTTTTCAGATAACCTGATGCTTACCTTAGTTGGTTATTCAGCTAAAATCATTAATGCATAGATTATATTTCTCAAAGGCTTCTTGAAACTTGGCTCATATTGTGGATGCTCGAGTGGGCCATCTGTGCTGGTAGTCCATATTGTGATTTAAGTTGAGGCTGAGTAGTATATAAACCTAAGGGAGCCAAGTAGCAACTTCCATTTAACCCTTTCAAATGAAGCTTCGATTTAAAGCTTGAGTTGCAGGGACAGGTTGTAGCACACTTGCATGCTAGGGCATTATCTATAACATGAACCTGATTGAAACTTACAACTCAGATGTATAGCTATAATAATGCATGGATTTTAGAGACATTCAGCATTTCCCTTAGTGATGGAGTTCTTTCTCTTATCCGTGCTGTTGCTGACTTCTTATATTGTTTAGATTCTTTGTGGGTCAACATTATCAAGGGTGCCGCATGGCTTTGAAAATTGTGCTAGCTGTGTTCCGCTAGTGTCTGTTGACAAACCTCAGCAAACTGAGCAGCAAAATCCCCAAGTGCCTCATGAGTCCTCATCAACAGAAAACTGTCTTAATTCAGAAGCAGCTGAACAAAGACAACAGGTAACTCTTATTTCAAAAATGACCATCCTAAAAAAAATGTAATATTTGAAGAATATAACCAGGCTTATTACTTATTTATGTACAAATCAGTTTTATTCACTGAAATTGAGAAAAAAGGGCTTAGTAGTTATGTATACACCAATACTCCGTGATGCTGATTGCTTCACATGCCCACTGCATTGCTTGCATATTATCACACTGTATACAGCACTTATCTGAACTCTCAAGGTTCAAGGAGTCTGAGCAACTTGTTTCTTATGTGCTTTGACATAACTTACTGTGTTGTAATATCTATGATGCTTGGTTTTTCATGTACATGCATGACTAAGAGGATGCTTGGGTTAGGGTACATTTGTTCGATTTTGTGGCTTAGTTCTCTTCATTTTTTTTGGTGGTACCGCATATAGCAAACTACGAGTCCCAGTTCTGAACAGTGGTTGGGAAAGACTAATTTTGTTGAGGTCCGTTCCTTTTGGCATCTCTTCAGAAGCTTCGATAGGATGTGGACACTTCTTGTGCTTGGGCTTCAGGTTTAGTTTTCTATCATTAATTATTGAGTGGATGCATTTGGGATTATTTTCAGAATTCTGTCAGACCTTTTGACACATTTCTTGTTTATATTACCTTCAGGTTCTGATAATAATGGCATGGCATGGATTAGGGAGCCCTACTCAATTACTTGATCCAATCATTTTTGAGGATATTCTGAGTATTTTCATTACCAATGCAGTACTTCGAGTTATTCAAGGTTGACGTGAATCTTTGTATCGTGTAAATATACATTATCAGTTATTACATTATGACTAAATAATGCTGAATCTATTGAAATACCTACTTTTATTTCCTTTCTCTCTCTATATATCTTCATTCATGGTTGACGTACCTACTTGCAGTTATCCTTGACATTGCTTTCTCATGGAGAACCAAGCGAACAATGAGATTTGATCAGATACTACGATTTACTCTAAAACTTTCTCTTGCGGTGGCATGGGCGATCATTCTTCCTATATTTTATGCAAGTTCTCAAAATTATAAGGCCTGTTCAGCTAAACAATCTAAAACCTTTCTGGGAATGTTCTGCTTGTCAAAATATATGGTGGTTGTTGCATTGTACCTTGCAAGCAATGTGATTGGGATGGCACTATTTTTTGTCCCAGCTGTCACTAACTACATAGAAACATCTACTTGGCGAATTTGCAGTATGCTGTCATGGTGGTGTCAGGTATGTTCTTCTCGTTGCATTTTTTAAGTTTGTAATTTAATATAACAAATTATATTGTCATAAAACTAAATTAGATGTGTCGTCATGATATTTTATATCAAATAACTTCAGCACATGTAAAGTTCTAAAAGAATCTATTTTTTAACATACGTACTACCTCTTCGCACTTCACCTCATGGCTTGCATATCTTGTTATTATGCCCTAATGACAATTACTTGTGCAGCCACAATTGTATGTTGGACGGGGAATGCAAGAAGGACTAGTACCTTTACTGAAGTAATGCATTTGTTTACAATTGCGTTACTTTGTTTGGATCATTTATTATGAGCTAAATCATTCTTTGCATACCTCACAGGTACACAGCTTTTTGGATGATTCTCTTGTCAAGTAAATTTTTATTCAGCTACTACTTTGAGGTAAGGTTCTCTCTCAAACATTCACTGCACATGATCATAGTCACAACCGGAAAAGTTCTGTTTATTGTTCTTACACTGCCTCGTGATGCTTCGCTTTTTTACCAAAATATATACAGATTAAGCCTCTTGTGGGACCTACAAAAGAAATTATGAAGATCAATGTGAACAAATATGAGTGGCATGAGTTCTTCCCACAAGGTCCTCCATATGCTATCTTGGCTTTTAGTGTTTTTCCTTACTTTTTAATATTAGGTTTGCACTGTCAAATTACAGTCAAACAAAAATAATGATTCCATACGTCTGATTTTGCACCAGTCAAGAGTAATGCTGGCGCTATTCTTGCTGTATGGACCCCTATAATTCTTGTGAGGATTCTATATACTTACAGTAATTACAGTTTTAATTGTGCATATGCCTCTGGAACTGGGATTACCTAATACTTTTCTTTTAATTCTCAACAGGTCTATTTCATGGACACACAGATATGGTATTCTGTATTCTGTACTATTTTCGGTGGTATGTGTGGTATTATCCATCATCTTGGTGAGGTGAGATCAGGCATCACTTAACATGGGACTCATTTCAGATGTCTACCCTAGCAGATTCTTACCTCTGATACTCATCTAGATTCGGACAATGGGAATGGTGAGAAGTCGGTTTTCTACCTTACCAGAAGCCTTCAATATGTCTCTTGTTCCTCCTGCAATGCCAAAAGAGAAAAAGGGAGTGTTTTCTAGTTTCTTGGAGAAGAAAATATTCAAGGTGCGAAATGTTCATGCCATTTTTGAACTACCTGAAGGTGCCTTTTTGTTGTGGACAACTTCTTCGGCAAGAAGTTCCACCGCAGGAATAAGGGCCCGCCTCCTCCAGGAGAGGCTAATTAGTTTAGATTCAGATTAGAGATAGAGTCCTAGTTAGTTGGGATTTTGTAACCCGGCTCATTATATAAGAGCCATAGGCGCAATAGATTAGTTCAAGCAGAAGATAAACCTCAAAGCTCAGAGCCTCCTAGGGAGGGCGAGCAGGTTGTTTATCAATCTGCCCTTGTGTTCTTAGCCAATCAACTAGCCATATCATCTCTGGTATCAGCCTTCCACCGTTCCTGTTTCCTGTTCTCCCTGGCCATCACCCTTCCGCTGAAGTTTCTATCGCCAAACCCACCGCTCCACCGCAACCATGGGTGACCCCTTCGTCACCCAGTCTGTTTTCGAGGACGCCATCGCCAAGATGATTGCCAAGATGAACGACATCAGCCAGAAGTTGGATCGGGAGCTTGGCAGCGTCCGCCAGGAACAGGGCCGCCTCTCCTCGTCCATCAGCAACGTCCAGACACAAGTGCTGGAGAAGCACGGCCGCTTCGACGCCTCTGGTTCCTCATCACCCGGCGATGGCAAGCATGGGCTGCCGCCACAGCCCGTCCACAAGCTTCGCTTCCCCAAGTACGACGGCATCGAGGATCCCCTGGGCTAGCTTCACAAGTGCGAGCAGTTCTTTCGCTCGCAGGGCACGCCGGAGGACCAGAAGGTCTGGACGGCGACATTCTACTTGGAGGACGCCGCCGGCCAATGGTACTACCGCCTGGAGAAGAATCGCGGTGTCCCCACTTGGCCCGCTTTCGTCGAAGGCGTTAACAAGCGGTTTGGCCCCCTGGTGCGCAGCAATCCCCTCGGCGAGCTGACCCATCTACGTCGCACGGGCTCCGTCGACAGCTACCAGGAGCAATTCCTCAAGCTCCCAGCGCGATACGAGGGCGTCACCGAGCAACAACAGATCGATATCTTCACCACCGGCCTCCTCCAACCAATGAGCATCGACGTGGAGCTGCATAAGCCCGAGACCCTAGAGGACGCCATGGCACTCGCCCGGGCCTACGAGCGCCGCACCCAGGTGGTTGATGACGGCTGTTGTTCCTTGGTGTGTTCGACGCGTTCATCATCACGCCACCCTGGCGCGGTCTCCATTGACACCGCCAGCATACAGTGCTTCGTCTACGACGCCAGGCGCGCCAGTCAAGCCGGCTGCTCCGCCAGGTGTGCGCTTCACGCGCCTCATGCCAGAGGAGATGGTGCAGCGCCGCCTCGCCGGCCTGTGTTTTAATTGCCCGGAGAAGTTCTCGCGCGAGCACTCCAAGCAATGTTCCATGAAGGGCATCTACTGGATGGAACTAGAGGGCAACGACGACTCTGATGGCGCGGCCAAGGACGAGCTGACAATATCTGTCAATGCCACCACTGGCATCCAAACGAGTTCCACCTTACAGCTTACCACCGTCGTCCACGCCGTCAGCCTCACCGCCTTGGTGGATTCAGAATCCACCCATTCGTTCATCGCCGCAGACACCGCCGCCCGGCTTGGGCTCACGCCCGAGGCACGACTGGGCCTCACCGTCGGTGTTGCCAATGGCGACCGCGTGCCATCCGCCGGCGTCTGCCGGAACGTTGTCGTCCACATCGGCCAGGAGGAGTTCTGCATCAACCTGTTCGTCATCCCACTCGACGGCTACGAGCTCGTTCTGGGTTGCGAGTGGCTACGCACCCTGCGACCCATCCTTTGGGACTTCAATCGGTTGTCCATGGCATTCTGGCACCAGGACCACCGCGTCAAGTGGTTTGGGGTCAACGCTCGACCTTCTCCACGGCTGGCCCTCACTCAGTCCACCAACCTGCTGGAGCTGCTCCTCCAGGATTTCGCCGATTTGTTTGCCACGCCGTCGGGCCTTCCCCCGCCGCGGGCTTTCAACCACCACATACACCTCCTGCCGGCGACTCCTCCAGTGGCGGTGCGGCCCTACCGCTACCCGCAGCTGCTGAAAGATGAGATTGAGGCCCAATGCCAGGCGATGTTGGAGCAAGGGATCATCGCGGGCGTCAAGTGGCGCCTCAGCTCCGCCTTTCGCCCGCAGACAGATGGTCAATCAGAGGTGACAAATCGCGTGCTGGGGGTGTATCTTCGCTGCTTGGTGGGCGACCGTCCTCGCAGCTGGCTGCGCTGGTTGCCTTGGGGGCAGAATACTGCTACAACACATCCTACTAGTCCGCCTTGTAGTGCACGCCATTTCGGGTGGTGTTTGGCCGGGATCCTCCCTCCCTGTTGTCCTACCAGCCGAGCCTGGCACGTGTGGTGGCGTTGGACAGGCAGCTTGTGCAGCGGGATGAGTTTCTGGCAGAAATCCGGGAACGTCTTCTTCAGGCGCAGGACTACATGAAGGCAACGCATGACAAAGCTCACCGAGCGCTGGAGTTTGTGGTGGGCGAATGGGCATGGCTGCGCCTGCATCAACACTCAGCCATGGCCATCACTGACAAGTCCAACGCCAAGCTTGCTCCCCGCTTCTATGGGCCTTTTCAAGTGGTCAAACGCATGGGTCGGTGGCATACCGTCTTTGCCTACCCCCAAAGGCTCAGATCCATGATGTCTTTCATGTGGTCTTTCTGAAGAAGCACCAGGGTCCTGTGCCTGAGCACATCGTCGCCTTGCCGCCTGTGGTTCATGGTCGCGCAGTGCCTACTCCGGCGAAGGTGGTGCGTGCCAAGCTGACAGCCACCTCCTGGGATCTTCTGGTGCAATGGGTAGGTCGTGGAGCTGCTGATGCTACTTGGGAGCCGCTTCACACTTTCAAAGAGAGCTACCCAGATTTCAAGCTCGAGGACGAGCTTTTCTGTCAGGTGGGCGGAAGTGTTGTGGACAACTTCTTCGGCAAGAAGTTTCACCGCAGGAACAAGGGCCCGCCTCCTCCAGGAGAGGCTAATTAGTTTAGGTTCAGATTAGAGATAGAGTCCTAGTTAGTTGGGATTTTGTAAGCCGGCTCATTATATAAGAGCCATAGGCGCAATAGATTAGTTCAAGCAGAAGATAAACCTCAAAGCTTAGAGCCTCCTAGGGAAGGCGAGCAGGTTGTTTATCAATCTGCCATTGTGTTCTTAGCCAATCAACTAGCCATATCACTTTTTCTCCTTATGCGAACTCTATTTTTTTTTTCAAATGATTCCCTGTTTTCAGAAAGTAGGTAAAGCTGAAAGACTCGACCCGACGAAGTTTGCTTTGGTTTGGAACCAGATAATACTCAGCTTCCGTTCAGAGGACTTAATAAGCAATAGGTACACTTTGATTACTCTGCTCTGCTGCAACTTAGGTTTCATCAGCCCTGTAAAGAAAAACAATGTTTTCCAGAGAGATGGATTTGATGACGATGCCCATGTCACTAGAGCATAGTCCTGGTTCTATTCGTTGGCCATTGTTTCTACTTGCTAAAAAGGTAAGCTGATCTATTCTATGGTACATGACATCTTGTGGTTTCGTTAAAATGTACTCTATTTTGCAACACCTTCATAGTGCTGAAGTTGGTATAATCTATTTATTTTTATAAATTATTTTTCCTGTTTCCACAGACCTTTGACAGAATATAATGTGTCTCTCACAACTAGCACATTATTATGCAAATGCAGCTTTCTTAAATATAATATTATTTGGAATTATGCAGAATAAAGCCTGGTGATGATAGACCTTAATCACTTAAAAAGTTATTAATTTTAAAGTTAGAAAACATTACTTTATGAGGACACATGTTTTCAGTAACGCTAGCTGCATGCTTGTAAGAAGCATCACTAAAGTTTTCCTTTACCTTATATGGGGATATGTCTATTGCAAACTGTCATTTACACACACACACCACAAAATGAAAAAAAAAGGAAACAGTCTACGGATCATAAACAAATCTTTACAATTTGAAGTTATAAACACAGAACAAGTTAGGGGAAACAAAAAAAAATCATCAAAAACTGACTTTCTTTTTGAGTCCTTGAATAGTATTAGAATAGTTATTCTTTCTTCTCCCTTTCCAAGACATTCTTTTAAGCTGTACTTCAGTAACGGATTTTTCGTGACTTCTGCAGTCTGGCATATGTCTGTACCCTTTCTATCTCTGCCAGCATATATTTATCTATATTCTCATATTTGTTTCTATTACATTCTAGTTTTCAGAAGCAGTAGATATGGTAGCAAATTTTACTGGAAAAAGTGCTCAACTATTCTGGAAAATTAAGAAGGATGGCTACATGTTTTGCTCTATCAACGATTTCTACCAATTGACAAAAACTATTTTCAAATTTCTCATCATTGGTGAGACAGAGAAGAGGTACTCCAATTTATTCCAAGATTACCTCCATAACTAGTTATGATTTCTCATCATAACTATGCTTGCAGTTTTTGTAGTATATGTTCCTGTGAATATTATTATGATGTCTACAGATTGTGTTCAGGGTGGTAGCTGCCATATTCGATGAAATAGAAAAGAGTATTCTGAAGTCAAGCCTTCTGACTGATTTTAAGATGGATCATTTGCCTTCACTGTTCAGCAAATTTGATCGGTTGGCTGAACTTCTGGTAATCACTGTGCTAGAACTATCTACGACCCCTCTTCTATTTCTTGTGGTCTACTTCGCTGTTTTGTTGCTATGTCCTTGTCATATGCATGGTGATTCTAGATTCTATTTTTGTAGAGCAATTCTATGCTCTGCTTTGACAATCTACCTGCTCAACAGTGTATCCTTTTTTACTGCAACCTAGGCATATCCTTCTTTCCTTGTTTTGCAATTGTTACATGTTAAGGTGAGGCTCCATTATATAAGAAGGAAGGCCATGTGACCTAGCATGCCGTGTAGGAGGGCAAGCAGCCAAACCATCCTCAGAAACTGCTCATGTCAACCAGCCCTAAGAAGCTGAGTTGTGAGGGGCTTGATAAGATAAAATCCTCAAGTGCTTGAAGATAATCATCTTCGATGCCCATGCTCCCCGACCCCCACCCTGCTCTCAACCCCACCTCGTTCTCCCTGTACTACAGGTGCACCCATCATTGGGCAGTTTGTCACCGAGGAGCTCACCTTCCCTCCGAAACCCAAACCATGACAGTAGGATTGTTGCTTACTCTGTATTCTCATATGTCATGCCAGTCACTGGCCAGGACTAAGGCAAAGATTTACATCAGAGAAAGTAAGGTTCTGTATTATTAGTTTAAGTGGAAGTGGATAGCTATAGTTGAATTATGGAGGATGTATATATAATGGAGTGTCAAGCTGTATTTAGACAGGTCAAACATGCAAGAGTTTTTTTTAAGTGTCACCTTGTATTTATTATTGCTAGATGTAATTAGAAATGCAGCATCAAATTTGGAGAACTTCAAAGCGAGGATAGATTATTTCCTCTTGAGCTCTTTATATTGATGGACTGCTGATACAGTCTTTTCTTATATCTTGAACTCTATTAAGATAGTGCAGACAGCCTTTCCTTCTCTTTTAAATCCTCAGTACGCACCAACCAATATAATGAAATTTTCTTGCATGTGTTACCTAGTTTATAAACAAACAAGAACATCGATATGAGGTGACAATTCTGCTTCAAGATATTGTTGATATTCTAATTCAAGATATGATTGTGGATTCTCAAAGGTAAGAATTTATTAATAAATTTTTTACTTCTTATTTATGTTGTACCAGTATAATAACCTCCTATTTGTACAGTATATTGGATGTGATTAATTCTTCCGAGAGACTGATCTCCGATGATGATGGCGCATTTGGGTACTATCAACCAGAGCTCTTTGCATCAGTCAGCTCAATTACAAACATCCGGTATCCATTTCTTGATGGTCAGCAAAAAGAACAGGTCTGAGCTAACATTTGATTACCTAAGGACAATCGAACAGATTATAACTCTTTGAGTGATGAAATGCTCTTGTATATTCAGGTTAAACGCCTTTACCTTTTGCTTAATACAAAAGAAAAGGTTGTAGAAATACCATCAAATTCAGAGGCTAGGCGACGCATTTCGTTCTTTGCCACATCTCTATTTATGGATATGCCTGCAGCTCCAAAAGTTCGCAGTATGTTATCATTTAGGTAATACTTGAATAACTCCAAATTTATTGAGTGCTTTATTTATTTTTTGTTCTGATCTGTGTGACTGTGTCTGACAAAGTGATCGTTGTCGATCTGCTGCCAGAAGAATATAGGATTATTTGAATATTGATGGAATGCACTGCCAAATAAAAGTAGCATAATTTGCACACATGATCTATCTCAGAGATTAACCAAATCCAGATTACCTGATGATGCTAAAAGTCTAAATAATTCACACTATATCCCTGAATAATCTCCATTGAATATATTCTTTCGCTTTTCATCTATTGGAGTAGCTACCTGTTGTAACATACTGTCTCCTAATAAGTCCATCTCAAGGTTCAGTTATAACCTATAGGAGTACCTTCAGTAACATTGATTACCAAGAACCCTCGAATACAACCATAAGCAACCAGTTTATGATCTTGGGCGTTTTCCTGCTAATCTCCTCAAGAAGATGATAACCAATAAGAGTTGCTATAAATAGAAGCAAGCTGTTATGTTGATTGTAGTTCTTTGTTCGATAATTCTGATATCTGCATCCATCTCAATGGAAAGCAACTGTGATTTACTCCCTCCGTCCCAAATTGTAGATCGTTTTGGCATTTCTAGGTGCATAGTTTTTGCTATACACCTAAATATAGTGTACGTCTAGATGCATACAAACATCTATGAACCTAGAAAAGCCAAAACGACCTACAATTTGAAACAGAGGGAGTATGTGTTACAGTGTATTCTGACATTACATACTTTATCCAGCATAGTAACTCCATATTTCATGGAAGAAGTGAAGTTTTCAGATGAAGAACTCCATTCAAATCAAGATGAAGCATCCATCCTTTCCTACATGCAAAAGATTTATCCAGGTCACCTATATAGCAAAACCTTCTTTTGACTTCTACTGCAACTGCTTGCATTGATTTATACGAAGACATACTGGATTACCATGTGTCACTAAGGTATATCAAGCTGAGACATCCATATTTACATTACTGAGGTATTCTTGTGATTTTAGATCAATGGAAAAACTTTTTGGAACGCCTTGGTTCAAAGGCTACAAATGAAGAAATTAGATACTGGGCTTCCTACCGTGGTCAAACACTGAGCCGAACTGGTAATCCAGAGTATCATTCTCATTTGCTGTATTATGATTTAAGCTCATGGCTCCCCCATCTCACTCCTATTTTTATTATAAACTATCTAGTGCGGGGAATGATGTACTACAGGAGGGCATTGAGACTACAGGCTTTCCTAGACAGGACAAGTGATCAAGGTGCGTATGGAAGTCTTGTCCTAACGAAATTCAGTAATGACTTCCTATTTCTGCATGAATGGAAATTTATAACCACTAGAATGACAATACTTGTATAAAGTTCTGGTAGCAGTTCTTGTGATTTCATAATATTCAGCTCTATGTTTCCTGTTTAAGGAAAAAAACATTCAGCTCTATGTTTCTTTGGAAACGGTTATATTTCCACTAATTCAATTCAGAAAAACTTATGCAGAATTATATAAAGGACCTTTGGCTACTGAGCAAGGAAAAAATAAAAGAAACATCCACCAATCATTATCCACTGAAATAGAAGCACTTGCAGATATGAAATTTTCATATGTCATTTCATGTCAGAAGTTTGGGGAACAGAAAATCAAAGGTGATCCCCATGCTCAAGACATCATAGATCTGATGACGAGGTATGCATTGGAACATATATAATTGTAGAAAAATGATGGTCACTAGAGTCATCCTGATCTTTTTCACTTGTGCCCAATAAAGGTACCCTACTCTGCGGGTTGCTTATATTGAAGAGAAGGAAGTCATACTACATAGCTCTCCTCATAAGGTTTATTCCTCTGTGTTAATAAAAGCAGAAAATAATTTTGACCAGGTAATGATCTCAGATTAAGACTAAAAGTACGAAGTATTGTATTGATTACACCTAAGATTTCTTGAAAGTACCTCTCCTATTTAGTCATCATGACTATCTCTCATTATCATTAAACATAATTATCATCCCCATTAACAATCTTGCTTGCAAAAACATATGGTTCATTTTTAGTCACCGTAATCCCTTGGCCTTTGCTGACTTGTTGGTTATGTCCATAGGAGATTTACCGTATAAAGCTGCCTGGTCCGCCCATCATTGGAGAAGGGAAGCCAGAAAATCAAAACCATGCCATTATCTTCACTCGTGGAGAAGCTCTACAAACAATTGATATGAATCAAGTAATGAATTGCACATGCTTCTATAATCATGTTCTCTCTTTGTTTGTAGTTTTTATGTTCATGTATGTAACTTGGTATCAGGACAACTATCTGGAAGAAGCTTACAAAATGAGGAATGTCCTTCAAGAGTTTGTAAGGCATCCTAGGGACCAAGCTCCAACCATCCTTGGGCTTAGAGAGCATATCTTCACTGGAAGGTCTGTAATCTTACAACATATTTCTTTGAAATTTGTTTTGTCTCTAGCAGGATAATTATTCTACTATTGTTTGTACAGTGTTTCATCTCTTGCTGGCTTCATGTCATATCAAGAGACAAGCTTTGTTACAATTGGACAAAGATTTCTTGCTGATCCCCTTAGGTGAAAACACACTTCTTATTTTATGTCTTATAATATGGGCAACAATGGCACAAACTAAATTCTTCTTTTAAGGTCTAATTTCTGATGAGATCATGCCCCTTGTTTTCAACATTTCTTCTCAAAATGCTACTTTTACCTTTTGGAACTGAGCCTAGCTCACCCAGGTTCGAGTCCTCTAATACTCGAATTTGGGTGTCTCTTGCATCTTATTTACATTGTCACCTAGTTCCTCCTAGGTGGTTGAGTTTTTTCTTTCAGAATGTTACTTCTACACTTCCAGACTTTTAACTTTTTCAAGTGATTCGATGGATCATTCATAGACTGTAGCTAATGCATTGGATGAGGGATGGTGAATATGGTTGCGTTTACTGGCAGAGATTAGTTAGACCAATCAGGGCTATGCCCTCCCTACCCCTTTTTTTCTTGTTTGTGTATTAAATATTAGGTAGTTGTGGTGATTTTTTCATAATGGTCACCTTTGTTAGGAGTAATCCTGTGCGTGCTGTCCAGGTTCAAAATGTCTAGGTGCAGAACCTGTCCAGATTCAGAGTGTCTAGGTGCAGAGTCTATTTACTTAGCATATTTCCAGCTGCTAGTTAGTGAGAATAATAAGCCAATCAAGGTAGTGATGGCTGTAGTTATTATCTTTCATTTACAGGCCCTATTGTAGCTCTCGGCTGTGTATAAGTAGAGAAGAAAACAGAAAAGGCAGCAAGCAATTGCAGCACCAAAAAGAGACTGCTGTGTACGTGTGTGTTCTGTGCGTGAGCACCTGGGCTACCTGTGAGGCTTTAGGCCTTTCAACCTTTTGTGATGGAATTAATTCTTCTTTGGATTTCTGTGTCCCCTATTATTTTATTGCTTTGGTGTTGATGCATGGATTTGGGCCACAATGTAGCAAGATGTGACTTGTGTCTGCAAGTTCCTGTATAGATGGTTCAGCAGTGGTCTCAAATGAGGCAGCAGTAGTAACACAGGTGTGGCATGAAAACATATTGGCGTATAGTACTAAAGCTACGGTGGCTGTGAGAAGGAAGCACTACATAAAGACGGAGGATGAAGGTGGTTGGAACAATTTATAGTCACATAAAAGAAATTAATCAGATATAGTGCCATTTCTAGTTATAAATGGCATTTGCAGCATTTTAGAGTTCATGGATGACATTTTAAATCTTTTACCTTTTGTTAATAGCTATATATTTTGATTTCTCATAGATTGATAGTACCAAGGTCAAGAGTCCCACCTTTTTAGCTCCAGCTATAGTCCAGACACTGTAAAAATTGGGTGCGGGGTAGTGAGGACAACACACAGTTATTCATAAATTTCTACTTAGAATATGCATATGTAAGAAGCCCATTCTGAAGCCAATTTTATTATTTATATGGATTTTTTCCTTCACTGTAGGGTGCGGTTTCACTATGGCCATCCAGACATTTTTGATCGGATATTCCATTTAACAAGAGGTGGAATAAGTAAAGCATCTAAAACTATAAACTTAAGTGAGGATGTGTTTGCTGGTAAGTTCTAGTTTTCCTTTTGTTGAAATTGAAATTATCATATAATTTTCTAAACTAATTGCTGCTTTCAAATTCTTTTTACAGGGTATAATTCTATATTGCGTCGTGGGAATATAATTTACAATGAGTACATTCAAGTTGGTAAAGGCCGTGATGTTGGTCTTAATCAGATATCAAAATTTGAAGCTAAAGTAGCAAATGGCAATAGTGAGCAGACAATAAGTCGTGATATTCACCGGCTAGGTCGGAGATTTGATTTCTTCAGGATGCTTTCATGCTATTTTACGACCGTGGGATTTTACTTCAATAGCCTAGTATGCTCTCTCTCTCTCTCTCTCTCTCTCTCTCTCTCTCTCTCTCTGGGTTTCTTTCTTTATAAAATAAAAAATAATCTCAAACAATTATGTAAAAATGTTAATAAGGTAGAATTTAAATGTTCAGGCTTATCTTATTCGTCAAAATCTAAAATATTGTCTGGCAGAAATTAAATTTCTTTTTAGTATGCGATTTATTATTACTCCTTGTTAATTTTCTTAAACCTTTTGGATTCCTGGAGTAGTTTCTTATGTTCAAAATCTATATAATGTCAAAAATATTTTGGATTTCACAATATCATAGAAGATATGCATTCTCTACTTTTTGTTGTTGGCGTCATTTTTACCAACATATTTATGGAGCTGCACATTGAGGACGGAAGGATTATTCTTTCACCTTTTATTCATAATATGTCTAGTGAGTTCTTGTAGATTTATGCTGTCATGAAAAATCAGATTAATTAATTATTTTTGTGTTTTTCGTGTATTTTTAGTTCCTACTTTTTTTATTTCTTATTACGCTTTCGTCCAGCTGGAGTTCCTTGGAAAATATTACCTTTAACTACCCATGAAAGATCATCAAACCTATATTGATTTAATCAAATTCTGAAGGTTATGGATATAATTCTATATTTTATTCTTTTTCTTGATACATGATTGGAGGGGTTCTACGAAAACTATTTCTCTTCTTATATTTCCTTTGTTTGGGATTGTTTTTTAGAAGGCCCAGGGCAGGGGGCAAAGTTCCTGTTACAATAATAATGGACCTCAGCACCACCTATCACTCTAATTGTTTCCCTTGATCCATATGTTGTGCAGATATCAGTTGTTGGGGTTTATGTTTTTCTCTATGGGCAGTTATACTTGGTTCTCAGTGGCCTGCAGAGGGCTCTGTTACATGATGCTCAGACTCAGAATATAAAGTCCTTAGAAACGGCTCTTGCATCTCAGTCTTTTCTCCAGCTGGGACTGCTTACAGGATTGCCTATGGTGATGGAGCTTGGTTTGGAGAAGGGTTTCCGTTCAGCTCTGAGTGATTTTATCCTCATGCAATTGCAGTTCGCTTCAGTTTTCTTCACATTCTCTCTTGGAACAAAAGCACACTACTATGGCCGTACTATTCTCCATGGGGGTGCTAAATACCGGCCCACAGGGCGTAAATTTGTAGTTTTCCACGCAAGCTTCACAGAAAACTATCAGTTGTATTCCAGAAGTCACTTTGTCAAAGGATTTGAGTTGGTCTTCCTTTTGATAGTCTACCACATCTTTAGGAGGTCTTATGTGAGCAGTGTGGTGCACGTAATGATCACATATTCAACATGGTTTATGGCAGTGACTTGGCTGTTTACTCCTTTCCTTTTTAACCCAGCTGGTTTTGCTTGGCAAAAAATTGTTGATGACTGGGCTGACTGGAACAGGTGGATGAGGAATCAAGGGGGCATAGGAGTGCAACCAGAAAAGAGCTGGGAGTCATGGTGGAATGCTGAGAATGCACATCTACGTCACTCAGTGTTGAGTTCTAGAATTCTTGAAGTGTTGCTCTCGCTACGCTTCTTTATATATCAATACGGACTTGTCTATCACCTGAATATCTCTCAAGACAACAAGAACTTCCTTGTCTATTTACTTTCCTGGGTTGTGATAATTGCCGTTATTGGTTTAGTTAAGGTACCAGCAGACCAGCTTCATCTCTAAAATTATATCTCGTTTCATGCAACTGAGATTCATTATCCTTATGCTGATTTCCCTTTCCAACTATAATATTCTTATGTTTATTTGAATCTGCTCCAGCTTGTTAATTGTGCTAGCCGTCGGCTGAGCTCAAAGCACCAACTCATCTTCAGGGTCATAAAACTTTTGATATTCCTGGCGGTCGTTACTTCCTTAATTCTTCTCTATTGTCTCTGCCAACTATCCATCATGGATTTGATCATCTGTTGCCTCGCATTCATACCAACTGGTTGGGGTCTTCTCCTTGTAAGTATCAACTGGCAGCTCACCATTGATGTTAAGATAATTTCTTTTTCCTCTAGTCCACTAACCTCCCTCCTTTTCTTACAGATTGTTCAAGTTTTGAGACCAAAAATAGAGTACTATGCGATTTGGGAGCCTATTCAGGTCATAGCTCATGCTTACGACTATGGAATGGGATTTCTGCTCTTCTCCCCAATTGCTGTGCTTGCATGGATGCCTGTTATCTCTGCCATCCAAACTCGGGTTCTTTTCAACAGAGCATTTTCCCGGCAAGAGATCCAACCTTTTATTGTTGGCAAAACTAAAAGGAGATAGCTTAACTGATAGTTTCATATGGCTGCACAATGGGGATGTGAATACTATCAATTGGTCGGTCGTCACGGCAATAAGTTTCTGTATTCTAGTAGTGTAAATATTATGCGGTGCGATCCATCATTCTTTGGTCTACACCTCTGACGGATCTAACATAGTAACAACTTGGTTTCGGTTTCTGTTGTTCTGGAACTTCTCATACCATTTCTGTTACAAGAAACAGATATACCATTGCTCTTAGACGAGTCATGAATAATCTCATCATGATAGTGATACCTATACAGTAATAAAGATACTATCTTCTTTCCATGTAAAATACGACCACTCATCGTACTTGTCCATTATGCTTAACGTGTGGTAGTGTGGATGATACCAATTGTTCGCCTGCTTGTACCTGTGAATAAGGTTGTTGGAGATAAAATATAGTTCTTCCTGGAATCTATTAGGTAGCTATTCTCTCTCTCTCTCTCTCTCTCTCTCTCTTTTTTGCATGTTCTCATGTGCTGTGGACTGTGCGAGCAAGTTTGTTCCAGACCAAATGGGTCTGTTACCTGAAGAGTCTTGGCACATGAAAACGTTATGGTTTTCTCTCTCCGGCCTTGAACGATAATATATTATTGCGAGCAACAGATGAGTCGCGCTTCAGGTACAAGAAGCCTGACAAAGAATTCGTATGCCTGAACTGCTGCCTGCTGACTCTTGAAGTGCATTCTGGACACGCTTCCGAACCAAAAGGAGGAGGAGGAGGAGGAGGAGGAGTTCAGCGGACGTGCCATTTCACAACTGAATATATGGTCGTGTGCGTTTCTTTATGTTTGGTCAGTTTGAATCGCCCAAGCAGTGTCACAGTTCATTACAGAATGGTTGGTCCCAGTAGGATTAAGGGGGGCCACGTACGGTAGCTGAGCAGCTACCCGATTTTGCGATCTGTGTCGATAACTCCGCACAAATGGACCCCTGGAGTGTGGTGTCAATATGATATTACTTTGGCCATCTCGTAATGTATCCCGGCACTAATGCTACAAAAAAAAAATCCCTTACAATTTTTTATGTCATATCAAGAGACACAGCACCAGATGCAAAAAAAAAAAAACAAAAAACAAAAACTGTCGTCCATAAATAAAAATAAAGGGGACGACAGGAGCTACCGGCAGATAAAAGAAAGCACTGGTCCACGCCATCTTCACCACCCTAACCCTCACTCGCTCGGCATAATCTGCAAGGCGATGGGCGATTTAACATCACGAGAGAGGAGAGACGAGAGCGATCGAGCTGGGGGGGCCGCCGTGCATGTGCCGCTGGCTGTGACTGGCTGGCAAAAGGAAACAAGCTCACGGGTCCTACTTACCAGTTACCACTGCCCTCTACTTGCATTGAAAAAGAAAAACCCAGCAAGGAGAGAGGCCTGCCGCCTGCATCTGCAGGCTGCAGCCTGCAGGGACAGCCGTAGGACAGCGTCAAGGAGATCGACGCGCATTGGCTGGCGAACACGAAGGGATAGAGATAGAAAGATAGGAAATGGTAGACGAATATTTTTTTTATATGGTTACATGTGTGTGTGCAATGCAAGGAAGGCACCGTACCGTATGCATATGCATATATGCGAGAAGCACAAAGCAGGGCAGGGATGCGAGTAGCTAGCTAGCTAGCTGGTGGAGAGCACACGTTGGCAGGAAGCAAGCGAGAGCAAGCAAGCAAAGCGGAGGCCGGCGCATGTGACGCGCATGTGGAGCGATCGGGGCCCTGTTCGTGGGAATGTCCTACGGCCAGCGGGCACATGGCCATGGGGGGCACCGCATTATTTTGTGCCCCCGCTTTGAGTCCGCGCAACTTGCTCCCCACGCCTTACTGCCACCCTCTCTTTCCTCTCCTACTCTAACCACCGCCAGTAATGCCTTTTTTTTAATTTTTATTATGATTTATGAACCGCCGCCGCGGTAATGGTTTAATTTTTTATTTTTATTTATGAACTAATAAGAAGATGTTATGACTTACGAGTGCGGGAATTTCATGGCAAACGGTTCAAATATGAGTTGGTACAATTCACTGGTTCCAAACAGATCCAAGCTAAACGCTGAGATTGAAGACGGTGGACTTTGGAGGAGTCAAAATAACTTATATATATGCAACGTATATGTTCTCCTAATGCTAATTAACTAACTACTCCACAAGCAGGCAACTAAGCTACACCAAGGTGGTGCGTCCTTTGATCAGCCACGTTGGGTAATGCTCTCATGTGCCGCCCCCGGCTGCTACATATGCTTCGTGTTTGGGTCCTGGTAACAGACAGCGCATGACAGAGGAGAAGAATATAAAGCATCCATCGAAGATCATGCAGCGTGCCCGCCGCCCCGCCGTATCAGCCTCCAAGCTGAGCTGCTCCGATCCATAGCATGCAGTCAGATAAACTATACTCTATATAGTCTCAAATGATATATTCCATTATTCCCAAGCAACTTAGGGCCTGTTTGGCTCTAGGGTGTTAAAATTTAACACCCGTCACATCGAATGTTTGGATGCTAATTATGAGTATTAAACATAGATTAATTATAAAACTAATTGCACAAATGGAGTGTAATTCGCTAGACGAATCTATTATGCCTAATTAGTCCATGATTTGATAACGTGGTGCCACAGTAACTATTTACTAATGATGGATTAATTAGGCTTGATGGATTCATCTCGCGAATTAACACAAGGTTCTGCAATTAGTTTTATAATTAGTTTATATTTAGTTTTTCTAATTAGCATCCGAACATCCGATGTGATACTGTTAAAGTTTAGCATCTCGGCGTATAGGAGTAACTGTTAACATCACCATCATGGTTGTTCGGCATTGTCCTTCGTTCGACAGCGATGTTTCATCCTTATCTCCGCGCTAGAATCTCTGGATCTGGGATGTAAAATCCACGCCGAATTTTTGAACTGCTCGTAGCATGCATACCAGAGCAGAGGAGCAGCAGCAAGTGACCACACCTCTGGTCTCCAGCACGTGGTTGAGCTGCTCGGCAGCTGCAGCTGCCAGCCAGCTGACGGCCGGGCTCCCAAGTCTGAAACCCAGAACCAGAGAAGCCAGTAGTCCCTGCAGCTCCATGATTAATTAATTAATAAACTTCTGGGAGAGAAAAAAATTAAAAAGTACTCCACTGCTGCTGCTACCAGTCTATCTCTAATTCTACCCATGTATGTGTGTGATTGCCATGCATCTTCCTCCACAGTCTCTCACTTAGCTGTTGCTAGCTGTCTCCTTCCCCCCATCATGTGGCCTCCCTCCATCCATCCTTGCTCTCGTGCTACTTGCCACCCTTTTCCCCTCCCATCAAAGAAGCAAATAGATCCTAACTAACTTTGCCCTACCTAGCTAATATAATTACTGTACCTTTGGATAACTAACCACAGGCTGCATCAAGTCATCCATAACACAAGCTCTCTCTACAAAACCACCAACAGCTCACATATATAGTAGCATCAATATTAATACACTTTCTTGCTTGCTTAAAAGAATAAAAGGTAATGTAAATGAAAACAATGCTATAAGGTTAGCTTTTTTTTTTTGGCATTGACAAGAAGATGAAATTATTGCCCTGCGTAGTAGACTGCCCTAACCACCTAACCTACCACATCCCTTGGATCTTGATATGCATAGCCCTAAACACATGCATGATGTTGCAACAAACCGCCTCTAAAGTACATAGCGCTAGATGGGCCGCCGACACTAGCCCGATTTGGCCCGGCCTCGAATAGGCTTGATGGCTTTTTCATGCCATGCCAGGCCGGGCCGGCACTGCATGCCGAACTGCTGGCCTAGGCCCGGCACGATGACCTTTTTATCGTGCCGAGCCGACCTGCTAGTACGGCTGGTACTACCGTGTTAGTGCCGGGCCAGCATCGCCCCGTGAACGGCTGGCACTATAGGTTACACACCACTCAACTAAAACTCCAAGGTAAGGAGATGCAAAAATTTTCATCAAAATTACAGAATTCACATCATAGCACATTTAGACCACAGTCCAATCCACAACCAGAGATAGGAGAAACAATTTCAAAAGTTTGAGCTGGTGTAATGGCTGCCTCATTGAAAATCTATCTAGGTAAAACTCACACCTCGTGAGAAATCCTAGATAGGAAAAAAGAGTGCAGCCTAGCTCAATCAAATAAACATTAAAGTAGTTCAAAGTTAGTACAGGCCAAGTTTGAGTTACACATCTGAATCACCGGGAACATCTAGATACAAATTAGTAAAACTATCTTCAAGTTCCTTATCCTCCACCAGGTTCTGAATTCTTGCTTCTGCAGCCTCCCAGTCCTTGATGCAAGAGATCATCTCCACCATCTCAGAGCTCAATCGATGTCGCCTCTCCTCGATGATCCTGTCAGATGTACTAAAAGAAGACTCTGATGATACTGTAGAGACAGACACAGTTAGAACATCTTTAGCTAAGATTGACAGAATTGGATAAGTTCGTTTATGCTCATGCCACCAATTCAAGATGTTGAATCTATCATCAAAATGGGTGACAGTGTCACTATCCAAGTAGATAGAGAGTTCAGAGCCAATATCCATACTAGTTGCACTAGTGCTTGCTCAAAGCACTTGCAAATGATCTTCTAGACAAAGTGGGAGGCAAAGCGGGAGGAGGGGTGGAGAAAGAAGTACCAGGGACATCACCAAGTCCAAAAGCAGATACATCAGCATCACCACCACTTGAAAACATGTCATCCCAAGTATTATTTTTCTTATCAGAACTGGATGGCGGTGGAGACCTTTGTAATTTAACTGCACCAAACTTGTCATCATACAGCTTAAATGCAGTAGAAAGTTCAACTCTTACATTAGTGAAGTAAGTAGAATAATTAGTACCAGTAAGACTAGATAACAACCTGAGCATATTTTGAAAACCTTTCAATTTAGCTCTAGGGTCCAAGATGAATGCAACAGAATAAAGCATTAAAATATCCCTCCAGTACTTAAGATATTAATCTTTCATAGGAACAACCACATGCCTAAGCAATTCATCATTTTCATAATATTTCAGATGCTTAGCAATCAAAATAAGCTAATGCAACATAAGTGGAGATGTAGGATAATAAACACCAGAAAGTGCAATAGTAGAATCATAAAACAGTTCAAGGAATGATAATATACTCTCCGCAACAGTCCAGTGATCTTCTGTCAAAAGTAAATGATCTTTTTCACCCCGGGATAGTTAGTCTCAATAAAAACATTAAATGTCTACCTGTAAGGGATCAGATGCTTAAGAATGAGGTATGTGGAGTTCCACCTGACATCCATGTCCAAACCAAACTTTCTAGGATGAACATTCATAGCAAGGCAGAATATCTTAAATGCAGCAATGCGCTGGTTAGAAGAATTGTTGAAAGAAATTGCAGCTCTAAATACTTCAAGATATTGCTTAATCTAATGCAAGGCGGATTTAACCATAAGATTAATGATATGACAAGCACAATGCTGATGCAAGAATACTTTACCAACATAAGCAGACAATTTAGGACTCAGTTTCTCATTAGCATTGGTATTAGCATAGGCATTATCCAAAGTAACGGAAAACACATTTGAAATCAAACCATACTCCTCAAGCACAGCAGTCACACGATCAGCAATGTTCTAGCCATTGTATGATTCATCAATGAGCCTAAAACCAACTATCCTCTTCTCTAATTGCCAATCAAAGTAATGAGCAACCACACTAAGGTAATCTTCCTTAGCATTATCAGACCAGATATCAGAAGTGATAGGCACATATGAAACACTAGTTAATGATTCAATAGCTTAGCACGACAATCATTAAAGTACTTGCTGAAATCTCTAGTGGTCGTTTGCCTAGAGATAGTAGAGAATCTAGGATTATGAGCAAGCTTAATGTACTCTTCAAATGCAGCAAATTCACCAAAGCTAAGAGGAAGATCAAGTCTAGCAATCATTCGACATAGCTGAGTACGAGCTACCTTAGAACTATAATCCCAGTGATGGATACTTCCGTCCAAATTGAACTGGATCAAATATTGGAAAACACAAAGCTTTGACTTTCTCGCTAGGCATTTCTCAACATGTCGATTTAGATGGCCAATGCCAATAGAAGATCGAGCAGCGTATAAAGTGCCACAATGAATGCACTTGGAAGAGACCCTTACCCCCTTACCATCGATGTCCTTGAATATCTTTTCGAAGTCCTTCCAGCATTCAGAGGTGGTGGAACGACTCCTCTTGGTGTCGCTGCTCACAATGTCTGGATCAGCAGCAGCTGCTGCTGCTAATCCAGCACCGTCATCGCTGCCATCAGCGACGTCGATTGGTTCGATAGTACTGCCACCGAAGACCTCTTCCCGCTCTGCCTCTATGTCACTCTCGTCATCTAGACGCTGGCCCAGCATCTGAAGCTCATTGTTGTAGGTGTGCCCCTGGAACTCCTCCTTGTCATCTATCACCGGTGCTTTGGTCCCTCAATGGATTGCCCTGCAAACAGAGACGACAAGACGTAGTCAAGTAGCGAAGAAGACAACTAGACAAGAAGCAGAGAAGAGAGAAGCAGAGAAGGCAAGATCAAGCAGCGCGGCAAAAAGAGACGGCAAGATCAAGATCGATGGCTTACTAGCGAATCCGGACCACCAGAGCAACCAACAAGGTCAATGAACAACGGATCTAGCAAGAAGATGACGAGAGCGGCCGGAGAGTGGATCTAGTGATCTAAATCTAGAGAGGTGCGAGAGGATGAGAGTCGAGAGAGAGAGGTGGAGAGCGAGCGACGGGAGTCGAGGGAGGTGGCGACAGGAGAGAGCAGTGGGCAGGGGAAGAAAACAACTAGACAAGCAACGAAGAAGACAACTTGACAAGAAGCAGAGAAGGCAAGATCAAGCAGAGCGGCGAAAAGGGACGGCAAGATCAAGATCAATGGCTTACTTGCGAATCCAGAGCCTCAGAACGGCCAGTGAGGTTGATGAACGATCGATTCACCGGAGCTCTGGTCCCTCAACGGCTTCGCGACCGGCGGCGGTTCCGGAGCACCAAAGCGACCGGCGAGGTCGGAGCTCTTACTGACGGTTCCGGAGCACCAGAGCGACCAGCGAGGTCGACGAACAATGGATCTAGTAAGGAGATGATGAGAGTGGCCGGAGAGTGGATCTAGTCATCTAGATCTAGAGAGGTGCGAGAGGACGAGAGAGAGAGAGGCGGAGAGCGACGAGGAGTCGAGGGAGGCTGCGACAGGAGAGAGGAGTGGGTGGGGGAGCCGGGAGGCTAGGGTTTCTGGCCGGGGTAGCGGCTGACATCGGCTTCCCGTCGCCGTAGAGGGAGGAGATGAGAGGGCGAGAGAGAGTCGAGGGAGCCAGAGCGACGGCCGACGGGAGAGAGGAATGAGCCAGGCTAGGATTTCTGGCCGAGAGAGGCGCCGACGCCGGTTTATATACACCTCCCCTAACGGTCGGGACGACCTAATCCGCTGATCCAACTACTGGGGAGGGAGGTGGCTAGGGTATCAGACCGACCCAAAAACTGTGCCGGGCTCGGGCTGGCCCAGCATGTCGGGGAGGCAACCTAGGCACAGCATGGCGCATCGTGCCGGCCCGGCCCGGCCCAGGCACTATCCACTACGGGCCATGCTACGGGCCGCCCAGCGGGCCTAGCTAGCCCATGTGACCATCTATACTCTAAAGGCTACCGGCTTGTAGCATGCACACACTAATGCAAATGCAAATCCAGTGTGACGTGCCCCCACCATCACCCCTGCATGTGCCCTCACACGCCACGATATATACACAGCATATATGCCTCCACCTACTCTTGCAACCGATAACCATATACATACACACTATACGTCTCAACACGGCAAAGCATTGAGCAACAGTCTAGGAGAGAGGAGACTAGGCACTCTCTAGCTAAAGCCAAGCGGTGCCAGGAGGAAGAAGAAGAGGAGCTCGGGGGAGATGGCGCAGCTGCCACCGAGGGCGCCGAGCGCCGCGGCGCAGGACCACTGGTCGGCGGCGGGCGAGTTCCTCGGGTTCGCCGCGGCCAGGCGCGGCGCGCACCGCCGCTCGGCCAGCGACCCGGCCGCGTTCCTCGA
The DNA here is from genome assembly GCF_000263155.2 of Setaria italica. Taxonomy (NCBI): domain Eukaryota; kingdom Viridiplantae; phylum Streptophyta; class Magnoliopsida; order Poales; family Poaceae; genus Setaria; species Setaria italica. Next base: position 1,681,505 of record NC_028450.1, on the reverse strand, counting down.
GGCCGTGCCCATGGACGACGTCATCGCCGGCGACGACTTCGACCGCCTCGACGACGAGCAGCTCATGTCCATGTTCTCCGACGTCGACGCGCCGGCCGTCTCCGACGGCGGCGGCGGCGCGGAGAGGGCCGGGGACGCGCAGCTGATGGACTTGGGGGACGCGGAGGACGGAATGGCGGCGGCCTCGTCGCCGGCCAGCGCGCGGGCGGCCGCCGACGGCGTCGCTGACCCCAAGAGGGTCAAGAGGTTAGTTGCAACTTGCAGTCTGGTAAATTGTGTCAGTACATTTTGAGTAGAGTCTTCTTTTCATCTTCCAAATCTACCATGGTAAAACAGTAGATTGTGATCTCAGTAGTGACTCTGTCACTTTGTTGCTCATCCCGTAGACTAAAATTTCGAATTAGAATTTAGAAGTTACCAACGATAATTACTTTTGAGCAGTAATAATTAAAGTCAACTTTGAACCTCTGATTTTCACCAAATGAAAGGGGAAAAAAAGAGAGAAACTATAAAAATTTCTGGCACTTAAAATTTGCATTTTTACCCACATAGTCGACATATTATTCCTGAACTACACAACATTGCACATATTAATCTTCTTAAGAAAATTCTGGATTTCTGGCACTAACTCTTTCAAGAAGGAACAAACACATTTTGTCAGTCTTGTTTACTGAAATACGTAGTCTTTGTTCCTTGGGTGATTTTGTTTCAGGATATTGGCAAACAGGCAGTCAGCTCAGAGGTCACGAGTTAGGAAGCTGCAGTACATCTCCGAGCTCGAACGCAGTGTCACCAGTCTCCAGGTGACCACTTCTCTCTCAGACATAGTACATTGAACACTACTCCATCTGATGCTTAGATTCAGATATTGCCAAAATCAGTGGTTCTCTGTTTCGCTAATTCAACTCTACCATGGGTTACTATTCAGCTAAAGTAGTATTCACTATTTGCTTGAGCCATTTTGAGATCCATTTGTTTGATCATTCATCGTTGCTGCAGATGGAGGTGTCAGCACTGTCCCCTCGCGTGGCCTTCCTGGATCACCAGCGATCATTGCTCACCGTCGGTAACAGCCATCTCAAGCAAAGAATTGCGGCGCTTGCCCAAGACAAGATCTTCAAAGATGGTATCAGCAGATCCTTCTGCTCAGTTTAGACAGAATTTATTTGGTCTCCAACACACAAGTTTCAAGCTAATATGATGTAATGCAGCTCATCAAGAGGCACTGAAGAAGGAGATCGAGCGGCTACGCCAACTATTCCACCAGCAGCAGATCAAGGCCACAACCGGCGGCGCCGACATCGCCGCTGCCGCCTCGATGCAGGCGAGGCAAGAGCTGCTCGCGTGCGAGGGCGCTGCCATTCGATAGCGGAGGTGATCGTCGGTCGGCGCGACGCGCGCCAGCTTGTGCTGGGTTTTTTTGGAGGGGCAGTTCATCGTGTGGAAAGACACACCTGTTAGTAGTTTAAAAATTTGTGCAGTCTGATCGATATGCTGGCTTTGTTTGTTACTACTTCTTAATTTGTATGTGATGTAATTGCTCATCCTAGCTAAAAATTGGGCTGGGATGGGGGAATCGTTGTGAATGTATTGTTTGGACGGCCTCACATTTGTGTTGGTAAAGATCTTTCAAGGTGATTCGTTTCTTCAGTTGTTTGTTACGTCATCATTGCAAACTTCAGATATAGGGTTTTAATTGTAAGATAAGATAGGACCTATGTGAAACAGGGACGTAACATTATGATCTCCGGTGTCTACCAAAATATTCTGAGCGCACATATATTTTGCACGAATTTAAAGTCACGGTACGATGAGAAGTCTTCCCAGTTTGCTGAGGAATAATATGTTTATTTTTCTTTTGAGGTGAGGCATTTTTCTGTGCAATGAAACGAAATTTCTAAAAGACGACGATGAGATGGCGGCATTTCTCTCTTTCTTTCCGCGTAAGTCGGTTAAATGTTTGTGTGTGTGTTTCCCTCTTTCGGTCTTCGGATCCAGTTTGTTTTACATAGTCTTTGTTTTCTTTTTGGCTCATAATCGCTTTGTTAATTTTATTAGGTTTGCTCAACATCCTATTTTGCCTATCCATCCGCTTTGTGAATGTTCAACCTCAAGAAAAAGAATATTCTGCTCAAGAAAATAATTTTCTAGGTCAAATAAAAAATATTATACAAGTTGACCTAGATAGTTATGTGCATCAATTGCAAGATAGGCTGTTTTAGATATGCTCATAGGAATATGGTATGAGTCCCTATATTCATAGGGTTGAGTGTGTATGTAGATGTGAGCTTTTTGTGTCTTAGAAAAAAACTGCATGATGAGTGTAGACAAGAACATACCCTCTTACAACTTAAAAATATTTAACAATGCTGTTTTTTGTGTGCACTAGTCACATGAATTATTCTGTCTAAACTTATGACACGGGTATTGTTTGTAGTACCAAGAGATAAAAGAAATAAAGCGATTTTTTTAAAAAAAATACAAGATACGATGGCATATCATCCTACAAAAAAATTAAATGATAACTGTAGACAAGAACATACCTTTTTTAGGGGCATGGCCGCATGGGTGGGGGAGCAGAGAAAATGAATGATAAAGGGCTTGCGGAAGTGAGGAAGGCCTAGAACTAGAGATGGGCCACTGTTGAGCCATTTCTGGGCTTTGTGTGGTAGCTCGTGAACGCATATGGGCTCCCCCATCATGATGAATTCGGGAATGGGCTGGACCCTACATTCCGATGCACACAAGTGGGGAAACCGGCTTTTCCGTGAACCCCGCCGTCGTTGACGATGGTGTCAGGCGTCCGCGGCAGCCCTTGCCGTGTGAGCGCCGCCGGCAGCGAGGAGTGCCCGGGTAGGAAGGAAGTGAACACGACCGTCAATGAGAGACGACGGGACACGTGTGCCTTCATATTCGCTGGCCGCTGGCCGGCACTGTGCAGTGACGTCCACATGCGGACACGGGATACCCGTGTCATTTTCACACCGTTAGACACCTGTCCTGCCTTCTCTTCTTCTTTACGTGTGTCGTGTCGGCTCCTAAATCTGCCGGCCTTGCATGGACTTTTTCTTTAGCATGCTCGTGGCCGTGCCGTCACCGCTCGTCATGCCTGCCGCTTTTGACCTGCCTTCTTCCTTTCGTCGTGTCGCGGCGTCGGAGGCCACGCGAGACGTGGCAGATCTCTCGATGCCCGCCCGGCGGACGACGACGATGAGTCGACGACCCCACGCGCACCCCTCAATCGCGGCACCCGGGCCCTCCGCTCCACGCTCCTGCTGCGCTCGCTGCGCCAATTAATCCATCCGCTCGTATCCCGCAGCCTTCCCTTCTCCACTCGCTGCTGCTGCCACGCGCACCATGATGACCGTGCCGACGCGCCTCCTATCCCCTCTCCTCCTCCTACTCCTCCTCGCGGTCGCCGGCGCCGCCGTGCTCGCCGATGGGCGCCCCGTCTCCGGCGGCTGGAGCCTCCTCCCGGGGGACGCCGGCGCGACGGTCCTCCGGCTCCCGTCGGAGGCGGCGGCGGAGGGGTGCGAGATGACGTACGGGTTCCTGCCGTGCACCGACACGGCGCTCGGGAACCTCTTCCTCGTCCTGGCGTACGGCTTCCTCATGTTCAAGGCCGCCACCTACCTCTCCGCCGGCAGCGAGCTGCTGCTCGAGATCCTCGGCCCCGGCATCGTCGGGGGCCTCTTCCTCCCCATCCTCGGCGCGCTGCCCGACGCCATGCTCATCCTCGGTTCGTTTCTTTCACCCTTCATATATCTCCACTTCCGTGCCGCCGCCGGCCGCCCTCGTGGTTACTGCGAACGTTTCTCACTAGTAGTTAATTAAGCGCTTCGTAGCTGCATATTTGGTATTGGTACAGTACTCTGCTCAGATGAAAAAAAAAAGGTCACATTTGTCCGTTTCGAAAATCCAAAAGGCCATATCCGCACTCTTTTGCTAGGGGTAACAGTGAAACCTTGCACGTGCTTCAGTTACACTATCAGCGTCATCAAATAATTGTTGAGAATCAATCAGTCAGGACGAAGCTTTGTTAGTGTCCCAATCAATCAGTGATTAGTACACTTCTTCGAAACTTCAACATGGCCATGGCTTGTGTATGTTGACAACAACATCATCCACTAGTGAGATTTTGAGGTGCTATGAGACGCAAATTTGTGCCAAAGGTGCTACTCCACTAGCAACTAGTTTAGCCATTATCGTGCTCTCCATCTTATTTTTGTGCTTATAGTTGTAGATAGTTCATTTGCTCCCCTTTTATGTCACTCTTGTGCACCGACTTGAGTTTGACTGTACATGCGAAATCCTTAACCTGTTCTTTTTATGCTTCAGTTTCCGGGCTCTCTGGCTCTAAAGAGGTTGCGCAAAGCCAGGTTTTGATTGGAATGGGCCTGCTCGCGGGGTCAACAGTTATGCTTTTGACCCTACTCTGGGGATCTTGTGTTGTTGTTGGCAAATGTGATTTGTGGGAGAATTCAACTGCAACTGATTCTCAGGATACAAAACGCTTCAGTCTTTTTGGTATGTCGTTGGATACTGACCGTGTTCTTTCCCGTTTCCGTTCTAATATTTGAAAGGAGCATCATTCATTATAGACCTATACTTAGGAACATCTCCATTTTAACTGAAGATGGAAACCATATATTAATCAGACAATGGCAGAAGGTGAGGCTACTCAGGGTGTAACCTGAAAACATGAAATTTAGTTCATCTTGACGCGCTTTACCAGTAAACTTAAGCTTGAGGCCATGCAAATTGTTAACTTTCTGAGAGGGTCCTTTTCTCAAAATGGGTTCTTGAATGTGATGCCCCACATCAGTAGATTAGTTTAGATTGTTACTGTTGGCATTCAGTCTGAATTCAACGAATTGTGAGAACATTGTTCATGACACTTATGTCTTTTACCAGACATTTAGCATTTGAGGATTTAGGTCCTTTATTTGGTTGGTAAAATGGGAATTTTGGGGGCATGCATGGGAGTTGTTGTTTAGTGCAATATACCTACATCGATGCCCTTTATTATAACTTTGTAATGAAACTCTGAAGCTACAGAATTATTCTTCTCATTTTCCTTTCCATCCTGCCAAATTGGGCATTTAAACTAAATGGCAATTCTCCTGTGCAATCCAGTGCCCGCATTAGAGGCATTTCTTGAATCATGCAAGGTAAAAGAGAATCTACATTTTATTCTGTTCTGACTGTCCTTGAAACTTGGGATTTCTTCAACTGTTGACGCTGCTTCATTGGAATAATCTAATTTACATTACTTGAATTTGTGTTCTAATATTTGCTAAATAACCTCTGTATTTTTGCAGGCTCTGGTGTTTCTACTGATGTGCAGACCAGCTATGCAGCAAGAATCATGGCGATGTCTGTTCTCCCCTTTATCATTGTTCAGATCCCCAAAATTTTTAAGCTCCATTCCGGTCATCGTTTAACAGTCCTGCTTGGACTTATTGTTGCAGTTCTACTTGTGCTTGCTTATTGCCTATATCAGGTATTGTACTGACCTCAGGAAAATTTGAACTCTACATCTTGACACTTGATTTAATTCAACATTTCCCTATAGAATTAAGTTGAATATTTTTCAAGTGCTTGAAACCAACTTATTTTTTCACACTATACTAGGCCCTTGGATCAACATCAGCTACCTCAAACCATAAGTAGTTGGATGTTATCTAATGGCCTAGGATGGTGGCTGAAAATCAGGTTGGATTCAAACACTTGAGAATAACAAAACCAATGGAACTATCACCTATGGAACTTTGCTGGAAAAAATAAGAATATTTTCTCATCAAAACACTTGATGAAACCTTGAAATCGTCAATTTGAACCAGGAGAAACGTGGCTCTGTTCCATCCAAATCCAACTTTTCTTGGTTGAAGTGTCCTTTGTTATCTGCATGCCATTGTGCATTACTCTTACTTGATTAAATAATATTTTACCTTTCTTGCCCCATTAAACAACGGTTGTATCTTTCCACAAACAGATCTTTCAGCCATGGATCCAGAGGAGAAGATTAGAGTATGCAAGACTAAAACACGTAATGTCTGGACTTCTAAGACATGCTCAGATGCATGTGTTTGGCCGCCTTCTTGATGAAGATGGAAGACCGAATGTTCCTGTAATCGAGAAGTATGCCTCTGCACCTCACCTCCTCTTTTAGCTGTTTTTGCATATGCTAGTCTTTCTAACTGAGAGCCAAAAAATGGCAGGTTGTTCCATAAGATTGATCAGGACAATGATGGTAAACTAGAACGTGGCGAACTACAAGCTTTCATTATTGGTGTTAAGTTTGAAGATATTGACTTGGATAGTAGCCTAGCTGCAGAGCAAGTCATGGCAGACTTTGATACATCACAGAATTATGCCATTGAAAAGGCCGAGTTTGTTGACGGGATCTTGAGATGGCTCAAAGAAGCTAAACGTTCTGTTGCTTCCTCTGGTGCCTACTCAAAAAAGTTTTTGCAAGATTTTCATACGGTATATTTTTCAGTTCACAAGTTATGAAGCTATTTTATCGTACATGCGTAACAAGTTGCATCAACATCCTGTATATTGCAGAGAACTAGGGATGAACACAATCTGCTGCTTGGCAAGGATGATGAAGATGGTGAGGCCATTGAATATCCAACCTGGACATGCTTCAAGGCCATTTCACTGCTGCTGCTGGGAACTGCAATGGCAGCAGCATTTGCAGATCCACTTGTGGACGCTGTGCACAATTTTTCAAATGCGACTAGTATTCCTTCGTTCTTCGTTTCCTTCATTGCAATGCCCTTCGCAACTAACTCCAGCGAAGCTGTCTCTGCAATTATATTTGCTAGCCGAAAGAAGCAGAGGACTCTGTCACTTACATTCTCTGAGGTATGTCTACTGAATACCTCTTATCTCGTTAGACTGCCTAGAAAATACAAAATACCATCGTTGTGATTCGATCCAATACTTGTGCTGTACAAAAAATAACTTTCTGCATCCACCTTAAGTTTCGGATACTCCCCGTGTTATGCCATGTTTTCTTAACTGCAGGTCTACGGTGGGGTGACCATGAACAACACGCTCTGCTTGGCCGTGTTCCTGGCCCTCGTTTACGTTCGGGGTTTGACCTGGGATTTCTCCGCGGAGGTCCTCGTCATCTTCCTTGTCTGCACCATAATGGGCCTCTTCACCAGCTTCCGGACCAATTTCCCGCTCTGGACGTGTTTCGTGGCTTATCTGCTGTATCCGTTGTCGCTCATCATCGTCTACGTCCTCGACTTCAAGTTTGGCTGGTCCTAGGCCTGGGGTCTGTCAGGTGTCAAGTAACCAACACGTATAGGTATAACGTACAATGTACAACGTAGACGATGGGAAACTCGTACTGATCTGGTTCTCCTTGCGTATTATGGCTTTACTACGTGTAGAACCGTTGCAAATTTGTAGGACGGCATGGTCTGAACAAAATTATGGACGGGCACTAATTAGACTTGTGAGGAGTTCCATGTTATTGCTGAAAGCATCGAATAATTTTGAGAGAAAAAAGGTGATGCGGCTTCTGTGATTTGTCTTTTTGTTTGGTCCAAAGAGAGAAATATGTTGTCAGTATCCTGGCAAGTCATGCTACCAGTTGGAATTTGTCAAAAAAAATTATCTTAGTACATGGGCAATAAAAAGGCCTCTGCGCTAAAGTACACCATTATGGTTTCTAGGCCTGGTAAAAAAATTGTATCTAGGGCCGGTTTCTACAGCCGGTGATACGTAATAGTTCTAGAAATGTGTCATTTCTAAGCACCGGTTCTTCGACCAGTTAAAATGGCCTCTGCGCTAAACTACACTGGTTTTCAGGGCCGGTTTCTGCAGTCGGTGCTACGTGATCGGTTTTAGAAATGTGTTATTTCTAGCACTTGTTCTTGGATGGATCAGTGCGTTTTGAGGGATGTGCACCTTGCATGACCGGTTAATTCATCTTGCATCGTCTCTGTACATTTGTCCGGTGTAAAGTCGGACGCCTCTTTTTTGCCGTCAGCTCTTCATGTGATACTTGATCAGCTCCATCCTTGCCAACATTGCCTCCGAACATCTATCCAATGATTTTGTCCGACGCTCACTTCTTAACACCGTCGGATATTCGGGTGGTTTAGGGTTTTGCAAACACCGAGTCCAGAAAGCTCCGTCGCTCACAAATATAGCATCTCGTCGGATATTCCGGTGCTCAAGAGATTCTGCATTGTGTACCAATTGCTCTAATGGTTCATCTGATGCCTCAGCAAAACTCAGTGATATATATTTTCTTTCTTTAGACGCATCATTTGGATCACTTCAATACCATGACTTTGACTCTCGTTTAAGCACTGTTATTTAGATACCATGAAATGGATACCGTGACTTGGATACAATAGAATAATTCAAGATTCTTCATTTTATCATGGGTCACTTTAATACCATAATTTGGATTGCATCTTTAGGACCTATAAAGCTACAAATTAAGCACATACTTGACAAATCATTAGTTCTAATAACTATATTGTCACTCAATCACCAAAATCACAAACTATGCCTAATGAAACTATATTTCCTAAAAGCCCGCTTGGGCGATGCCCGTCATTATGTTCATGCGTACTTAACATGCATGAGGTTCTCGTGGTTAAATTGCGAGGAAGTTTACATCACTTTTAGGTTTAGAACACAAACTTCTCTCTTTACTTTATCCTTCAAAGAGGGTCTTTTAGAGCTCCAAAGGCTGTATCATTTTTTTTTGCAGATGCTATAAAACCAAGTGCAACACATTTTATTTGGATCCGGCATCGTAGCTACTACAGTTTGAAAATCAAATTATCTTCAAATTGTTATATTTGGGCTTTTGGCTAAGATGTTTAGCCTTAAGAAGGTCTCCTAAAATCCCGAAAAATCACCTACATTCATGTTTTGAAAAGCTGTATCTTACCAAATTAATTCCTCTCATACGTACTATCGGGAAAAATGTAAAGTTCTTCACAGAATCATGTGTATAGATTAAGTTTTAAATTTGAATTAAATTCAAATGTATGCGAAAAATGCTAAAAAATAGATAGGCTGTGTTAGATGCACATGTATGCTTAATGATATGTTCAGGATTTTTGGGTGTTACAATTTGGATCCTACACAGTACACACCAATCAATCTTCCCATATACCTTTTCATTTTCTCAAAAAGAAAAGAAAAGAAAAGAATGAAATCCGGCTTTGGTCCTGATTGCTACGCTCTGTGGTCTACTACACCCCACGTTAATGCGAGAGTGGATTCGGGTAGCTAGCTGTCCCGCTCTGCCCTGATCATAAGCAATAGGTATGGACACATAGGAGTATATGACAACTTTTTTTATTCTATTGGAACATTATTCGCTTAACTAATTAATTTGACCTGATGGGCAGCTAAAAGCCTAAAACTGATCTGGGTAGCTGTCCTGATCTGCCCTGATCATTGGAGATGGCCACATACAAAATGTTTTTTTTCCCTATCGGAACGTCGTTATTCTTTTGTCAGACTTGGAGCGCAGCCAAAATGGATCCGCTCTGCCCTGATCGTTGGAGATGGAGACTATTTGTAAACAACAGTTGTGGTCACATAGACACATACGACAGCATCATTTTCTGAGTTTTATTCAGTCCACGAGACATGGTGTGCACAGTCAAATCGTCGCCATAGGGTACTGATTCATGACAAAGGCTGGGAGACATAGGGCCTGAATTAGTCTGTTGCCACGATTTGCCGCATCAAATGTTAGCCACAAACCTTTAGGCCATCGTCCGATCGATTTGTCTCCTTACATTAGGTTTTGACAAAGAAACTTTGGGTGGTGAGAGGGATTGGCAACAAAGGCACAAAGCTGCTAGAGATGACAATTAGAGTCGACGCCCTATTAACAGTGGAAGGTCGGGTGGTAGCAGGCGAAGCTAGTGTGCGCGGCACATTTAGGACTAGAGGAGGCAAGAGTTTACAAGAAGAAAATATAAGTTGTTGGATCAGATACACGGATGGCTCCAGATTGGAGTGTGTTTGAATTGATTGAAAAAATGTTCAAGTTGGTTCTAGACTAAGTTTAGAAGGAAATAAAAATCTGGTGTTAGCAAATAATGCGAAAACAAGATCGATAGCGAGACACGATTTTTATGTGGAAAACCTTTGCAGGAAAAAATCACGGGCGCCAATCGGTGATCTTCACTATAATTAGAGAGTTACAACGCAGGGAATACAATAAGCCGTCGTTTTCTTCCCGTGCGGCTTACAAGATGTATATATACGGTGGACTAAACTGACTGCAGCCAAGTACGGAAACAAATTAGCTAATCACACAACCCGAACCATGGGCCCTCCAGGCATCCCCACAAGACTCACGTTATAATTCAAATCATATCCAACAAAGTCCACCTTGAGATGAATTCCATCTTGTAGCAAATGAAGTATCATCAATGAACTTACTTCAATAATAAATAATCACCGACGCCAAAAGTCACTAGGACTTAAACTTTAACACCAACCAAGCTTGAGCATAGCTCAAACTTAGCTGTAGGAACAGGCTTAGTCATCATATCAATGGGATTGTCATGAGTATTTATCTTGCATACTTTAACATCACCTTCAGCAATAACGCCTTGAATAAAATGATATCTCACATCAATGTGCTTTGTTCTTTAGTAAGGCAAATAGCACTTTGACTATCACAATGTATAGTAATGCAAGAAGAAATCCCACAAAGTTTAGAGTATAAACTCTCAACTAAATAAATTCTTTACAAGCTTCAGAAATAGCCATATATGTAGCTTCAGTAGTGGACAAAGTAACAGTAGCCTGTAAACTTGCTTTCCAACTAATAGCACAACCACCAATGGTAAAAACATAACCTGTGAGAGACCTCCTCTTATCCAAATCACCAACATAATCAGAATCAACATAACCAACGAATCCATCTCTAGATTTCCCAAACTGCAAACAAGCATTAGCAGTACCATGCAGATATCTGAAAATCCAATGAACTGCATTCTAATGCTCTCTGCCAAGATTAGCCATGTATCTACTGACAACACTCAATGCATGAGATAAATCAGGACGAGAAAAGATCATAGCATGCATAAGTGAACCAACTCCACTGGAATATGGAACTCTAGACATGTACTCCATATCATCATCTGACACTGGACATAAAGCTGAAGATAATTTGAAATGTGCAGCTAACAGAGTACTCACTAGTTTTGCATCATGCATATTAAAAGACGAAGAACCTTTTCAATATAACCTCGCTAATTGAGGTATAACATACCAGATTTTCTATCTCTGATAATTTTCATATCAAGAATTTTCTTAGCTGCACCTAGATCCTTCATCTCAAATTTTAAATTCAATTGTGCTTTCAACTTAGCTATTTCTGATTTATCCTTTGCAACAATCAACATATCATCAACATAAAGAAGCAAATAAATAGATGAACTATTAACTGTCTTCAAATAGGCACAACTATCATAATCAGACCGCTTAAAACCATGAGAGAGCATAAATGAGTCAAATCTCTTGTACCATTGCCTAGGAGATTGTTTCAAGTCATAAAAAGATTTTCTTTAATCTACACACAAGGTTTTCTTTTCCAGAAAATAACCTCTTCTAACTCCCCATGTAAGAATGCAATTTTAACATCTAACTGCTCCAACTCATAATCATGCATAGCAACAATACTCAACAAAGTACGAATGGAACTATGCTTCACAACTGGGAAAAAGACATCATTAAAATCAATACCTGGAATTTGACTATAGCCTTTAGCAACCAACCTTGCTTTATACCTTGCTGGCTCACTTGGAGAAATAGCTTCCTTTCTTTTGAAAATCCATTTGCAACAGACAGGTTTTTTATCCTTGGGCAATTTTACTAAATTCCAACTACCATTCTTTTCAAGTGACTCCATCTCATCTTGCATAGTGGTCTTCCAATTACTACCATCAGCAGAAGTAATAACCTCAGAATAATTAGAAGGTTCAGCACCTTCAATCTCTTCTGCAACACTCAGAGCATAAGCAATATTGCATTCTTCAATCAACCTTTTAGTTGGCTTAGGTGCCCTCTGGCCCTATCAGTAGCAATAGATTGTTATGGAGGCTGCACAACTGGAGAAGAATGCTCAACACTAGATGAATCATCAACAATTGGTGAATTATCAACAATAGATGCACCTTGGATAGCAACATTATCATTATCTAGTGTATTCTCAACATCAATAAAATGCTCCACCCGCACACTTGATTTTTGCTAAATAGGAGCACTACTAGATAGGTCGTTGTCAGGTAACATAGCAGATTCATTAAAGATAACATTCCTGCTAATTACAACCTTTTGAGTTTGTGGATTCCACAACTTATAACCTTTAACACCAAGTTGATAACTAAGAAAGATGCACTTAATAGCTCTAGGCTCTAATTTACCATTATCAACATGAGCATAAGCAATACAACCAAAAACTCTCAATTGCGAATAATCAGCTAGAGAACCAGACCAACCTCAATTGGAGTTTTCTTATCAAAAGCAATATGGGGTGAATGATTAATAAGATAGTAAGCAGTGGAAGCAGCTTCAGCCCAAAAATATCTATTCAAACCAGAATTAGACAACATGCAACGGGCCTTGGAGATGATAGTAATGTACATACGCTCAGCTACACCATTCTGTTGAGGTGTATAAGGAACATTGTAGTGCCTAACAATGCCTTCAGATTTGCAATATGACTTCAATTCATTAGAACAGAATTCCATCCCATTATCAGTGCGAAGCTTTTTAACCTTTTTTTCCAGTTTGGTTTTCAACTTCTTTAAATGCTGAAAAAGCTTCTAGTTTATCTTTCAAGAAATAAGGCCATACCTTTTCTAGAATAATCATCAATAATGGTCAGCATATAATGAGCACCACCAAGAGAAGGCTTGTGAGATGATCCCCATAAATCAGAATGCACATAATCAAAGAATACCTTTACTGGTATGACTCGAGGTATTAAATTTCATCCTCTTGTGTTTGCCAAACACACAATGCTCACAAAAATCCAACTTGCTGATGCTATGCTCATCGAGAAGTCCTCTCTTACTCAGCATTGCCAAGCCAAGCTCACTCATATGCCCAAGACACATATGCCAAATATTAGTAGCATCATAAGTTGATAATGAATTAGAAATTATAGCGGCATCACCTGTAATTATAGTACCATGAAGACGGTACAAATTGGCAGATTTTGAGTCACCTTTTATAATAATAAGAGAACCTTTTGACACCTTCAAAACTCCGTCTCCACTAGAGTACTTGCACCCTTTGCCATCAAGAGTACTTAAAGAAATAAGATTCTTGCTCATATCTGGAATATGCCTCACATTTGTCAAAGTTCCAGTAGTACCATCATGCATCTTAGTCTGGACGGATCCAATGCCAATAACCTAATGTGATCTATCATCACCCATTCTAATAGAACCACCTTGGATAGAATCATAAGTGATGAAGAAATCTCTATTAATGCATATATGAAAGGAAGCAATATTTGCATATCTAGCAAAAGCAACAAGAACCTTAGAACCATGTGAACTACCATCAGTAGCAGCAACAGAAGCATTACCTTCGTTAGATTTACCTTTTGGTCTATATGTGCCAGTTCTCTTTTCCTTGTTCTTCAACTTATAGCACTGAGATATAAAATGAGTCTTTTTCTTGCAATAATTGTAGAATTTCTCATCCTTGTCTCTAGACTTTGAACGACTCCTATAATCATTCGAGCTCTTGCCTCTATAATCATTATCTGCTTTCTTTTGTGTCCTGCCATGAACAGACAAAGCTTCTCCATTGGAAGCTGAACCTTCAGTAGACACCATCTATTTCATCTTTTCCTTGGCTGTTGCAATGCCTCATAAACTTCATTCATGGTTAGAGTATCACGACTATACAATATGGTATCTATGAAGTTTGCAAAAGAACTAGAACTAGGCGGTGAGTACAAAAGAATAAGATCCAAGTCCTCATCATCATATTTTACCTCCATAGACTGTAGGTCAGCAACAATCTCCTTAAAGACCGAAAGATGGTTAGGCATGTTAGGAATAGCACTTGTATTCATAACAGGGGCACTATGCCCATATATATACAGGTATATGGAGGGGTAAATATACACAAAACCCCCTAATAGAAAAGGTAAAATATCAACAGTACATATACATCTAACAAGGCACAGAACCACCTTCTTGCAACCTGTGCGTATATAACTTCATCTTCATATGCATCTTGCTTGTCAAATCTTTAGACATGCAGATTTACTCCAATTTGAGCCATAAAGCAGCAACGGTTTTCTCCTGCAAAACCTCTTGCAAAATATTATTTGAAAGATGAAGATGAATATGAGACAAGGCCTTACGATCTTTCCTCTTCTCATCATCAGACCAAGACTTTGAATCCTTGTTCCCGAATTTATCAAGCCTATCATCCAAATCAGTTTGCGCTAAAACAGCTCGCATCTTGACTTGCTATAGAGCGAACCTTGTATCTCGATCAAGCAGAGGAATATCATACTTCATCAAAGCCATTGCAAAGAAATAATCAGAAGAAAAAATAATCTGCAGTAATAATCTAGGTATATGTAACCCTAGCAGAACCTGCAGCCTGTGTACACTTCCGTGTACCTTCAGCAGAAAACTGAAGAACTCCTGGTAGCTTCCCGTGTGAGCGTAGCAGATTTTGCGAATTTCTTTTCACGCACGAAACGGCGGAGGTGCTGGTCTTCCCTCGATCCGCGTGCAACAGCTACCCGGAAACAGCGGCAGCAAATTCTCCTCCGCCCTGACGCAGCGGCTTGATTTTCCCGGTGACAGCAACTGTATAGATGGATGAAGCTGTACCGGCGACGTCGGCCGAGGAACTCGGCCAATCACGGAATCCTATTCCGTCTTGAACGCCGGGATCGCGGAGTAATCAAATCGACGAGTAACAGATTGGCTCAGCCGGCGGCGCGACGAACAGGATAAAACCTTAATTTTTTTCAATCTAATCTCGTAACCAACTCTTTTACTACTCGTTAGCGAATAATGCGAAAATAAGATCGAACACGAGACACGATTTTTACGTGAAAAATCTTTACGGCAAAAAACCACGGACACCAATCAGCGATCGAGAGTTACAATGCAGGGAATACAATGAGCTGTTATTTTCTTTCCATGTTAGTTACAAGATGTATATATAGGGTGAACTAAACTGATTTTATGCAAATACGGAAATAAATCCGCTAATTACACAACACAAACTGTGTGCCCTCCAGGCATCCCCGTAAGACTCACATTATAATTCAGATCATATCTAACATCTATGGGGGAGGATAGGGTAGAGTCGTGACCCTAGGCGTCAGCCTGATTTTTCCAACTATAGTGCATTGTTGGCATGCTTGGCTCACGGCCACAGCTCGTCACGCCACAGCCTATGGCGACTGACGCGAGAAATCGGCGCCACAGCTTGTGGCGTGATGTGGCGTGATCAGGGACCAAACAGGCTTTGTAGCATGAAGGTCCATCCTAGCAAGAGTAGTTGGTCCATGGAGTGGTCCAAGGTATTGGGGTAGTCCAGCTCCGCCCCTGGTAAAAACGACATAAAATAGATTTATGGTGATGATTTATATAACATTTTTATTTACTATGTTGGTTCTTGTGCAGTTAACCAATAATTAGGCAATAAAGATATCATAAGATCCTGGTATCAACTTTGTGAAAAGCAGCCAATCATTATTGGCAGCATCGACGGAGTCACATTGTGAAAGTAACCAAACAACCCCTGACTGCATCAACAGAGACAGCGTGTGAAAGCAACTAATCAACCTTGGCTGCATGCCTGCATTAGTGGGAACCTGGTGTTGCTTTTTTAAAAACTTCAACATGGCCTCACCCGCCAAAAGTCTACTGCAAGTTAAAAAGCTTTGCAGGATGAAGCCGGCCGCGGATTGCAAGAGAGAGTGGAAAATTGAAAGACGGTTGATATACATATACTTTTTATTTTATAAATGGAAGATAAAATTCCGGCTTCAGACATCCTCTTTCGAGAATGCATTAGATCACAAACAATACAGAGAGGCACATGTTCCAACTAAACACGTAGCCAAGATATCAGAAGATCTGATGTAGTAAAGAAACGTCACAAAAATAAAGAAAAAGGTGAAACTCAAAATCTTCAACAAGCTACTCCAGTAATCTCCCTTAGCGGCATGTTTCGTAAAGTCACCTTCAAATGAACTTCTCCACATCATGTGAAAGCAGAACCAAAGCATGAGCCAAATTCAACAACAGGGAAGAGAAACAACTCCATGTGCTGATTGATGCTCCGACCACCAAACTAAGATCGCAGCAAAACCATCCCCACTTGCACAATGGGGATAAGTAAGATACTATAGCCATTGAAGAATCCGAGTTGGGTAACCACAGTACCCACATGAAGTGCACCACCACTCAAAAAGCCTCCAAAATAACGCCTCCACCGAGGAAATGACGATAGTCGTCACCGCTGCTGTCCACCGGGATAAAGTTTTCACCTGAAGACCTAGTGATGGGGTGGATTCAGGACACATAGGTGGCGCCTCCAAGAAGGAAAATGACGCCCACAGGCATCATCGCCGTGGCTTTCGCCAATGCACCCTAACCCACCACAACACAGCCCCAAGGGTCGACGAGACACATCCTATACCGCACCATCGCCAACCACACGAGGTCAAAGCACCTAAGACCCAATGTCAACGAATTGTGTCTCATACCACACTCGTCGCACAACGAGTTCCTGAGCACCTCCGTTGCAAGCACGACATTTGTGACCGTAGTCACCAACCATCCTCTCCGGAATAGGTTCGTCGGACCGGTCCCCAAAGCCGAAGGGTGCCGGATCCAGGTAAGATGGATCTGGACGCTACCAGCTCGGGGGCGAAGGCTGCCGCCGTGAGATGCTACAGCCCCGATAGGAGAGGATGGGGGTGGGAACCAGCGGCATGGCTGCCTAATCACCCTGGCGCTACCTCCCAGCCACTAGGCGTTGGATCTGACCCCGGGAGAGGTAGATCAGGCTAGGGGCATGATGAATTTGGCACCGAGTAGCAAAATCTGGCCAGCCGGCCGCCGGATGCCGTGGCCACGGAAAACCTTTGGCATGAGGAAAGATGACCTCGCCACCGCCTTCTTTGCAACCGGGCGGGCTTCTGCTAGCCTGCTCGGGAGACGACCAGGGAGAGGGACGGAGGGAGGAGGTGGCGGCGCTTGGATCTCCCATCCGCCCGAGTTGCCCTAGGAGGAGCAGCGCGGGCGTCCCTCGTATGAGTCAGCTCACACAGGAGTTTCCAATCTTATCAAGGTTTACAGCCGATGACATTTTTGCACAATTTCAAAGATAGTTAAGATTGCAGCTACAGTTTATGTTCGGTGTTGGCCAATGGAAAATCGAAATACCATCTGTTATCACAAATCCACTGTAGAGCTAGCATGCGTGTGTTGTCACTCATCAATTGAAATAGTGTTACGCTGGAATGTCCAAGGGATTCTACTAAACAATCTGCACGGTCCTCAGTGTTAATTTGGCTGCGAACAATGTGCAAAATAAAAAAAATAATGCTTAACTTCACAATCAAATAATCTCCATCGTCAGCCCTACCACCATGTGCCTGCAACCGAAATATATGACATAATCACGGTCATGTGTGCCATCAGTGTGTCTCCTGTCGTCATCGTACGTTACTATTCAACAATCTATCATGGATATTTCGAATAATTGCCCTATCGCCTTCTTCGCATTATCATCTTGTGCTACACAACAACAAATCGATCTCTTGTGTGTTTTTAAAGTCTCTAAAATTATAATTTAGGCGCTACATCTCCTTGTTAGCCTACTGTTCTGATAATGATATGTACGACCATTAAGTCATAGAAAATTAACTAACGAACACTAGTAGAGAATTCACCTTCCATGCGCCCCATTTTATCCCGGTTTAAAGTTGGCCCGGGACAAAAGGTTCACCAACCGGGACTAAAGCTCGGTCACTGGTGGGGGGCTCACCAACCGGGACCTTTTATCCCGGTTGCAAAGGCTAGTGGAAAAAAAAGACCCCGGGATAAAAGGGTTGAGAGTCTTTTATCCCGGTTTGTAATACTAACCGGGATAAAAGGGAGTCTTTTTATCCTGGTTGGTGTTTCAAACCAGGATAAAAGGGTCCCCAATGGGGTGGCTGAAAGAGGAGTAAATCCCTCGAACCCTTTTATCCCGGTTTGTAATACCAACCGGGATAAAAGGGGGTCTTTTATCCTAGTTGGTGTTTCCAACCGGGATAAAAGGGTCCCCCACGAGTTAATACAAAAGGATTGCATCCCCTATATAGTCAGATGTGTTGTGTAGGTGGGATGGCAAGAAAGTTGTGGGTTCAAATCCCACGCAGCGCGCATGCGCATATTTCGCGTGACTTGTGGCTTGGGGCGTGCGCCCTCCTGGGAGCATGGGATTTCTTTTTTTCAGCGCCTGCCGTGGTGACCCGTTTTATCCCGATTGGTATTACCAACCGGGATAAAAGGGGGATCTTTTGTCCCGGTTGAGTGACCCTTTTGTCCCGATTGGTTTATCCCGGATGGATTTTCGGGAGATTTGCACCTTACCAACTGGGACTAAAGGCCAATTCTCTACCAGTGGAAACACACTTATATAAACTAACTTACCGTCAGAGTGAGCCACACATGCAAATCATCTACCTTTCAATTATGTTCTCTTTTCGTGTAAAATGGCTTACCCCAAAGTGTATTGTTTAGAGAAAAAGTCTTACAAGATTGTCCAACAACCTATCTAAGACCTTGTTTGTTTCAGCTAGAGATATTGAGAAAAGCATCTTGTACGTACTTGAAATGAGGAACGATGAATGTGTAAAGCTGAGGGTCCAAAGCTTGTGGCTGCCTGGTAACATGGATTCTATCTTACAGCCTCTTTCTCTGTTTCTCTACACACACATGGTAGAGAGTGGATTATAAATTCTAGACAAGTTGGCTCGTGGAATTTGAGATCAAAAGTTTTTGTAGCTAGGAATTATAAAAAGCTAGAATGCACAATCCTCTGGTTAAAACAAACAGCGCCTAAACTAACAAAGCATAACTAATCACATCGTATCAGAACACTTGAGCCACAAGAAGCCAAACCAGAACATTTCCTCTCTAATATTTAATCACGTCGAGCATCTCCAGCAATCTCCCAATTAACTCCCAATAACTAGTTAATGGGGATATCCCAATATCCATTTCATTGTTATTGGGAGAGTTATTTTTGCAGTCTTTCAAAACCTCATCCCAATCCAACTATCGTATTGGGAGAGTCACAACTCCTCCTCCTTTGTTAAGGGAGAGTTGGGGTGAATTATTGGGTTGTCCCAATAATTATTGGAAAAAGGAAAGAAAGTTTGCTGGAGCATTAATTTTTTACCAACCTTCCCAATACGGTAGTTGATCGGGAATTGGAGAACTGCTGGAGATGCTCACCGCTATCAAATACAAAAATTCACCTTTTAGTAATCACTCGAACCGCCGAATAATCCAAAAGATCACCTTTTAAGCTCAAAATCTAGGGTGCCACATTCCCTCCCTAGACATGAGTTGGATCGGATATAAAACAAAAATCATATCATGGAATCGGATTCGAGTACACATTTCCCATCCCTGCAGCATTAATTACCCTCAACCTCGAGCGGACAGCTTCCTCCCTACCGCCACAAACCATTATATTGCCATCACCATGCTGATCACCAACAAAGCCCATCCTATTTCCATAGGCTCGAATCAACCCATGCCGTTGGTGCTAGGCCCTGTCTGGAATGGAGGAAAATCACAGGAAAAATAGAGGAATCGATTCCAGAGGAAAGGTTTGGAGATTTGCTGTCTGAAATGGAGGAACGAGCTTCCCAGTTCCGCAGGAAAGGAAAGCTCTCCTTCACAAAACGTAGGAAATAAAACATCCACGCTGAGCTCTGGTTTCGCGTAAGCCCGAGGCAATGAAAGGGAAAGAAACAATCATCTCTGCCTAAAGAACGATGAGGACAAGAGAGAATCAGAAAAAAAAAAAGGAAAACAGATCTCAGCTCCTTGACCCACCGCAGCCATCCTGGGTTCTTTCAAGCGCTTGGCCGCGGAGCTCCTTGCAAGTTGCGAGCCGGGATGCTGCTGTAGACGCAGGCTTGCGCAGCTTGCCGCCGCCATGGAAACCTCGTGCAGCTTGCCGTCGCCATGGAAACCTCGTGCAGCTTGCCGGTCGCCATGGAAACCTCGTGCAGCTTGCTGCCGGTTGCCACCACGCATCTGCTCATGTTATTTTCTGTCTTGAGGAAGATAACGACGTGCACAAGAAATGGAAACGAATGGACCAGAGAGTGCCATATACATATGTGGGCCACCGGTTTTAATTTGGGCTGTATGGAAACGTGTGTATCTTAAATTGTTATATAATTCATGGAAAGCATACCTCTTGTTAAGTGTTTAACTTCGGTTGCAGCAATTTTCTAGCTGTGACAAAACTAAAAACCTGCACCGTTAGACTAGTAGACTGAGAGAGGAGTTGAGCTGAGCTAGCGATGGCCATGGAGACGGAGCAGCCACTGCCCATACTCCTGTCCGCCGATTCAGTAGCCGTCCTGGCCGTGGGCACCCTTCTTGCTCTTGCCCTGAACCACTTGGTCTCGTCATGGCGATCTGCTCGTCGTCTTCCCCCGAGCCCGCCGGGCCTCCCGGTGATCGGCCACCTCCACCTGCTGCGGCCGCCGGCGCACCGCACCTTCCACGAGCTCGCGGGAAAGCTCGGGCCCCTCATGCACATCCGCCTCGGCTCCACGCACTGCGTCGTGGCCGGCTCGGCCGACGTCGCTAGGGAGCTCATCCACCGCCACGACGCCGCCATCTCGGGGCGGCCGGTCACGGCGCTGGCCCGGCTCTTCTCCTACAGCTCCGCCGGCTTCGCCTTCACCCCCTACAGCCCACGGTGGCGCTTCCTGCGGCGGCTGTGCGTGTCCGAGGTGCTCAGTCCGCGCACCGTCGAGCAGCTGCGCCCCGTCCGCCGCGCCGCCCTGGCGCCGCTGCTGCGGGCCGTGCTGGCGGCGTCGGAGCGCGGCGAGGCGGCGGACGTCACCGGCGAGCTCGTCCGGTTCGCCAACGCGTCCATCATCCGGATGGTCGCCAGCGACGCGCCGGGGAGCGTCGCCGACGAGGCGCAGGGCCTCGTGAAGGCGGTGACGGAGCTGATCGGCGCCTTCAACGTGGAGGACTACGTCCCCCTGTGCCGCGGCTGGGACCTCCAGGGCCTCCGCAGTACGGCCGCCGGCGTCCACCGGCGATTTGACGCCTTGCTGGAGCAGATGATCAGGCACAAGGAGGAGGCCAGGGAGCGTGGCCGCAGCTGCGGCGCGATTTATGAGCTTGAGCACGAGCAGGAGGACGAGAAAGGGTCGGCGCCGGCGACACGCAAGCGCAACAAGGACCTGCTGGACATCCTGCTGGAGAAGGCGGAGGACGAGGCGGCGGAGGTGAAGCTCACCAGGGAGAACATCAAAGCCTTCATCACTGTAAGCTAGCTATATCTTAATTACCTTCATCGTGCGACATGGTCTATCGGAAAGTTTCATTAATAAACGGCGCGGCGCGGTGCAGGACGTGGTGACCGCGGGGTCCGACTCGTCGGCGGCCACGGTGGAGTGGATGCTGGCAGAGCTGGTGAACCACCCGGAGGTCATGCGCAAGGTGCGGGAGGAGATCGACGCGGTGGTCACCGGGGACTGCAGGATCGTCGGCGAGGCCGACCTGCCGAGGCTGCCCTACCTGCAGGCGGCGTTCAAGGAGACGCTGCGGCTGCACCCGGGGGCGCCGATCGCGCACCGGGTGTCGACGGCGGAGATCTCCGTCCGTGGGTTCATGGTACCGCCGCGGACGGCGGTGTTCATCAACGTGTGGGCCATCGGCCGCGACCCGGCCTTCTGGGAGGACCCGACGGCGTTCAGGCCGGAGCGCTTCATGCCCGGCGGCGCCGCAGCGGGGTTGGAGCCCCAGCCCCGCGGCCACCACTTCCAGTTCATGCCGTTCGGCGGCGGCCGCAGGGGGTGCCCCGGCGTGGGGCTCGCGCAGCAGTCCGTGCCGGCGGTGCTCGCGGCGCTCGTGCAGTGCTTCGACTGGGCGGTTGCTGATGGCGAGACGGGGTTGGTCGACATGGAGGAGTCCGACGTCGGGCTGGTGTGCGCTCGCAAGCACCCGCTTCTGCTCCGTCCCACCCCTCGCCTCAACCCGTTCCCGTCAGTCGTCTAGGCTAGCTCGAGTTGCCTCTTGCCGAACATGGATATTTCGCATATGCATACCACCACATGGACTACCCGAGCCATTCATCTTTGAATCAATAGTGAAATGGATCAACGTTGAATGGAGAAAAACCAACTGAGATAAACCATCGGTCACATGTACATGTGATTTTGCATTTTCCGCCTCTTGTCTGCATGCTGGCTGGCTTGCTGATCTATCTTCTATACAATGCTATCGTATGCATGCTCCTGTAAATCTGTAATGTATATAGGGGTATTTTACGACGCAATACCCATTAAGCTAAAAAAAAAAGAAGATACCATTTACCATCCTTCATCAGTGCTTCCTGCGCTTCTGATTATGGAGCTGTACGACCTTCCGAGTTAACAAATGAAATGAAACAACATATAGGTGGTAGGTTGATAGTTTCGATAGGTACCTAACCTACTCATACCATCAAGTTGGTTCAGCAAAGGATGAACGCAGTAACTACTCGAAGTAAACAATTCTACTCCTACCACTAGCCATACAAACCGAAATACCAGAAGATAAACTTTTTAATTGTAAGATAGCCCTCCTAAGGTCCCAGCCATGGCTTCACTTGCCCATCAACCACCCTCATCATACAGTACCTTCCCCGGAGATGCCATCTTATTCGTTAGGGACTTTATCTTGCAAAATGTATTTGTTAATGTTCAGGTTGCCCTTCTTGACTGTAGACAACACGAGCACGTATTGATCGCTCAAGCACGGGACTAAGCAACAAGCATAGCCTCAATGGCGTTCCACATGGCAACAACAGTGGTCATGGACAACAAGAAGGTAAGAAGCTTAAGGTAGCTCAGGACTTATTGCTCCTGAGCTGCCCACTGAATGTACGCAAGATTGGTGACATTCTCGATTCGACCTTTTCCACCTCTGATCATTTTCAGTGGGATGGTGATGGTGCGACATCAAGGAAATTGGCAAGTTGGACGCCACAATGTGGTGAGGACCCGCACTTTCCACAGCGCATGGTTGGTCTTCATGAGTTCCGTGGTATGGTCAAGCCAAGGAGAGAAGGCGTGGACGAGGAGTACGCATTGGAATGGGAGTAGATGGGATTTTTTTTGGACAAGAATAGATTGGATCAGCTGGAGGGGTTTAGGCTCTGGTTGCCATGTGAAATGTTGAGGAACTGCTGAACCCTAGTTAGGGGCGCATCGTTCATCTATTCAGCCAAGGAAAGCCCTTGCCATGGTAAGTACATGTTAGGTATGGTGTACAAGTCAAAAAGATACACAACTATCTCTATGATTTGTTACAAGATATTTATCTAACCTTATCTCTAACATGTTAGCATTGCATCTCCTAGGATCCTTTTTCCTATTCCTACTCTCTTTTAATTTATAAATACAATGGATGGCACTATAGAGCGCTAAGTGTGTCCATCCAATTTTCTCTCTATTCCTTCTTTTATGTGAGTTTATCTCTACCAACAAGAAGATTCAATTTTAGGATTGACATATACACTAAGTATGTTAGTAATTTCTTGCTCCTTCATTCGAAAATGTGATTTTTCACGCTCCTAGTGACTGGCGTCACTAGTGCAAAACTACTTCCTACATATTAGAAGATAGATATGATGGAAGATGGTAATAGATTGGTAACTCAATAGTAATACAAACAAATTGATTGACCAAGGATGATGGTTGGAAGTTATGTAGGCATGCTATCTTTTACCATTATTATATGTTCTTTGTTTTTTTACAGAAATAGTTTTCTAATACTTCTCTTTAGATGACAAAGTTAATCAAATATTACAATTCTAGGACAATTTATTTTTTTTGGTAAAATCGCTATTTCAAAATTGTACTAAGGTGAAAATTTGTTCATTGTTTGTTATTTGTTTTTGTCATTCAGTTAGTACAAACAATTGAGTAGTTTTAACTCACAAAAAGCACAAATCAAATATGTTGATTGAGGTTATTATAGGGCAAATAAACAGTGATGGATTGAGAGTGTAAAAAACAAGTTTTGGAAGAATAAGCATAAACTACAAAATTTTCTCGAATATGCAAGAGAACTTCGTATCATTGCATTAAGATAGAAGAAAGGCCAAAATAGTCATACAGCACACAGAGACCCTTGCCCACAACACACACAGACCGTTGCCCCTAGCGGGTTCTTATATCACATTCGTGCTAGGGAAAACTCAGAAATGACCATTAGCCTTTAACCAACTCTATCCACCGACAGGACCAGCAGCGGCCAAGGCGTTCAGCCCTTTAGCACCTGTGAGCATCCAGGGTCCAGCTCCTCCTCCGTGAGCAGGACAGACTGATCAATCCTAGGGGAGACATTATTGAACACAACCTCATTCCGTGCCTTCCAGATTATCCAAGCCACCAATACGACCTTCGTAGCTCTTGATCCAACCGTGTTACTAGCTTGCTGCCACCGATGGAAGAAATCATCTGTCTTGTGGTGTGACCTCATGTAGCTCAATAATGCTTAAAAGACGGTGCCAAAATTTACGTGCAAAGACGCTACAGGTGGGGCATCGCATGACGGGTGAGCCTATCAGCTATTGTTGGTGTACGACGACCCCAAAGTGGACTCCTTCACAATAGTCCCAAGTAGACTGACCGAAGGGTGAGAGGGTCTACCTCTCGGTCTGTTGCTTCACTTCTTCTCCCCTACTCACGCCTGCTTCTACCTCTACCTCCACAGCTACTTCTTTTGCTCCGAAATAAAGATAAGAGAGTAAATGCGCAACTATATAAAAGCTTTCATTAACTTCGGACCAGCCATCCCATCAATTACAGCTACCCCTCTATTTATAGGAAGGCGAACCACCTTAATTACGCTTTGTTGTTACACAATGATTAGATTCCGGAAATATTCCAGAGTAGAATAGCGATTACACCCTCGGTATGGAACATATTTGCCCTTCGTAGAGAAGACCCTCAGATCTACATTCTGAAGTTTTCTCCGGATGTCAAGCCTTGCCTTTCTTTGGCTACGTTGCTGATTTGCAATGCTCCATGATTCGAGGTTCACATCGCCATTGAGCACGGGCCTTCCGAAGGGGCCTTTGTTCACCTGCGGCATAGAGTTAGGTTTTCGAAAGTAATTTGAATGTCAGGGCGAACGTTGGACACATGTCTCGTTTCGATGGTGATTTCCTCAATAGCCGTCTAGCAACGATTGTGAGCAACCAACCAAAGAAAAACTTGCACTTCCTTGGAGCCCAAGTGTCCCAGATCACTTTGCTTGGGGCAAAGTGGACTGAACAAGTAAAGAAGGCCAAGTAGGCTGATCTGGTTGAGAACTGACTAGATTCTTCCAATCTCCATTTATGCACAACTTCCACTTCATGCTGAAGCACTATTGACGCTCGTTATTGACACACTTTTAGTACCATTTAAGTGGTGTTTTCATATATATTCTTACACTAACCCGCCACTTGACACTTGAAATAACCTCATTATTGCATACGTGTTGTATATGGAGGATATTCTATTTTTGCAAGAAATTGGACTAAATGGAGCATAATTGGATAAAGCCCTGAACAAGCGACGACCTAGAGAAAGACGAAGGCCAACGGGCTCAAAAAGGGCTTAGGCCGATCGGCCTATAGAGGCCTAGGCCGATCGGCCTACAATCCTTCGGGCTCCTCTGATGCTTATTTTTGTCAATCACTCCTCCAAGATTACTTAAGAGCTAAGTTTGCGAAGATATGGCAAGATGAGTTCGAGATCAAGGAGGATCAATCAATGAATTGGAAAGATATCAAGAGACATCCTTATCCCCAACCTATCGACGTGCCAGGCCCACATGCAAGTGAAAATAAGACTCCAAGATGCCTGAGAAGACTTGGGGATGAAGGAGGGCGTGAGAGACCACAAGGAAGGGCCAGGTCGATCAGCCTGGAAGCCCCCTCCCCTCGGGGCGATCAGCTTGGGGCTTTCCTTACTCCTCTCGCCTTCCAATTTTCACCACGCGCTCTTCAGACTATAAATACCTCAAAAATACACCGTCCACCAGAACTTGACGAAACCAAGGATATCTACCAGAGGGAGATGAGGGCCGCTGCAAGTCTTTGAAGTTGTCTAGGAGATGGCTTAGGTCGACCCTAGCCGCCATGGCCTCCCTGCGCGGTTGTGTCATGGTGGAGTTCAGGATCTAGTTGTGATCATCAATGGTATGTACTTGGAGGTGATGATCTAAATACATCTATTATATGAGCAATGTTCTTCATGTTATCCAATTTGTTAGCGACTCAATGCCTCCTTTTATGCTCTTCTATCTATCATGAATATGTTTATTCCTTAGTCTAATACATGATTAGACTACGTAGCATGCTTTATGTAATCATGGTGATTAGATCTAGTATGTTAATCCTTCTTGATAGCTAGACATGTTCACCTATGTTCGTGCCCTTAAACTGCCTGCGCTAATAGAGAGGATCGTGACAGGATCTGGCTTGTGTAAGGTGGGGGTTTTCGGGAGGTTGACTGGAGGTAGTTGTGGGGACCTCCCTTTAGGAGTCCTGCTAATCACCGGTATTAGTCCCTAGATCAGTAGGCTAATACAGTTACCATCACAGTTCAGTATTTTAAGCAATAAAAAATGCATAATTTGATAAAGGAAAGGTTTTCACCTTAGCATAGTGAAGGGAAGCGCAGGTGCCCATCCACTAACAAGATGGTCAAAATACCTGGAAACCTGTATGATGAAAGTAAGGCTGAGTACACTTATGGTTGGTACTCAGCAAACCCCAACCTTAACTAGTATATTAATTGCAATATGGGAGTGGTCAAGGAATATGGTTGAGAGGCAAAACGTATGCCTAAAGGATCTCACATATGCAAAGTGGATTTAAAAAGGTGAGTTTTGTAAAGACTCTCTAAAAGGTTATTATTATATTATAAGTGAAAGTTGTGGTCCTAGAGGGGGAAACTACCTCCCCTACCAGTCCCCAGGTTTTAATTCTGGAATCTGGTCTACGACCTTCATTTGGCAATTCCAACATGCTAATTTCCCACCCAAAGACTAATCATGGGGGCTTTAACAAACTGGGCTCATAACCGTGAGCCTCGGTTATCGATAGATCAAAACTCTGCGTAGAGGTGTACACATCCATACATTCGATCAGCCCATACCTTGTTCCTAGGCAGTACTGACCTACGAGACCCATGCCCGCCCATGTCTATCTCTAGACAGCATTCCCTAGGTCCATCCACGGATATACTCGGGTCTAAACAGGGGACACTAACATCTGCCTTGCGAATCCTCTCCCGGGAAATGTGCACAAAAAAAAATAAATAGGGCCTCCGGCCCTCAAGGTCTCCGATCCTCCAAACAGTCAACTTGTGTTGACCGGACGTGGGACTCTGCGAAGGTCCTACTCTAGCATATCCATTGCCCGTCTTGGCCCCTGTGGATGGATGACTAGGTTCAGCTAGCGGGGTTCAAATCAAGGCCTCACGTGAACAGGAACTCCCGAAGGTTGTACCTTTTGGTCGCGGCGATCGCAGTTAGGTCGACGACCAGGCCGACCGTGGCATTCGCCATCTCCTCATTCGTCACGATGACGATTGTCACGGTGGTGGTTGTCTAGTCGGCGATCGTCGTCGTTGGGATGGTGGTCATTGCTTTGGGACTGGTCCACCTCCTCCTCTTAAATGGGTTCCAGCCGACCTCCCCTGCAATGGCCATGATTGGCTCGGCTACGATCGGATCTACTCTGAGTAGATCGGATTCGGGAGTGCCGGGTAGATATAGATCTGGGTGAGACGATTGGCTTCATGAGCATGTTGGGACCTAGGCCTTTTCCTTGATCTAGGTGTTAGCAACATGGAGACGCACCCAGATCCTTTGCAGTTGCTCTGAATCTGGAAAGTTTTCTAGACCGGCAAAGACAGCCCTCAGGTTGGCTTGGGGTGTAGCAAAAACGTCGTGGCCGGCTTGTTCTAAGTCGGCATGTAGATTACGAGCACGCAGGGGATTAGGGCACCTCTGTCGACCTCCTGCGTCGTCCTGGCCACCATTGTTGCCGTTGTTAGGTGCCAGCGGGACGGGCGGTGCGCCGGCCGCTGCGGGGGTGGCAGGCAGCTGACAAACTTGCTCGACTCATTCCTGTTGGTGGCGCCTGCTACGGTCTCGATTCCCCTCGTCGTGCCCTTCCTCCTAGGAGGAAGTTTTGCCATCACGAGGAGGTTCGTCGGCGGAGACAGTGAATACTTCCCGATCTAGTGACGTAGAGCTTTCATCGTCACCCTCACTGTAAGGGTTTGGGGTTAGGGCGAAGCGAGGGACCTGGAACTCACTGCAGTTCAGAAATTGGGTGGGCTCGGGTGGGTCGTCAGATTGGATCTGGAAGCACGAGTTTTTCAGAAAACAGGGCAGCCGAGTTTTTGATGCCAAAAGGGGCGCAGGGCTGCCCTGCGCCGACCTTCTGGGGCGTGGTGCCGCCTCGGAGAGGTTGATGCACTCAGCAATGGTATTGCTAATGCGATCTTACCCCACGATTCGATCAGAGGGTGTGGGTAGGCGGGTTGCCGCGAGGATGCGCGGGATCCTCTTAGAGAGAGAGAGAGAGAGAGAGAGAGATCGCCGACCTGCTGGTAAGCGGCGTGATGATTCTCGGGTGAAGACCTTGCTCCGTTGATGCAGGTCCAACGGATACTAAGCTGGTGGCGGATACCGAGTCGGTGATGGAGGTGTTGGAGTCGGAGTCCACCGGTATGCTTCCAAAGCGGAGCTAGATCGGATTGGCGAGGAAGTCCTCCATGCTCTCGGGGAAGATGACGCCGGGACGGGATGCCATCGAGCTCGCTGGGGAGGATCTCACGATCACCCCTACCTCGTGCACCAACTGTTGGATTTAGTGATTGGCAGTCTAGCAGGGGGTTACCCAGGTGGTAGATTTGTAGGCGGGGAGATCGTAAGATGTAACACCATGTTCTCCAAAGCCACACTGCCCAGCCCTTCTGAGGGGCGAGCACACGTACACATAGCACCCTGCTTACACTTTCGTTCTCGCTTCATGTAAAATGGTTAACCCGAAGTTGCAATGGCTAGTGTACAAAGGCTTATAAGTTGGCTCCACCCTTACTCAACTAGCAATGTGGTACTAAACATGCGCACTTGTGCTCATGGACCACTACTGGGCCATCCAAATTTGGGCCGGATGTCACATACACCCCCTTAAAGAACTCGACGTCCTCGTCGGTCCAAGTCACTCACACATAGACAAATATCCAGGAACGTTCCCTCTTAGTGCACGACCGTACGTCCACCGCCGGCACCATATGTCATACCGTGTGTCCCATTCAAAGCCCACACGCGCCATGCGCCATATGCCCGCATATTGACCCGTACGCGCAACCGCGAGGGTCGGCTCTAATACCATTTGTAACACCCCGTCCTCCAAAGCCGCACTGCCCAGCCCTTCCGAGGGGCGGGCACACGTACACATAGCACTCTTCTTACACTTTCATCCTCGCTTCGTGTAAAAGGCTTAACCCGAAGGTGTTATGGCTAGTGGACAAAGGCTTATAAGTTGGTTCCACCCTTGCTCAATTAGCAATGTGGTACTAAACATGCGCGCCTGCGCTCATGGGCCACTGCTGGGCCAACCAAGTTTGGGTTGGATGTCACATACACACACCTCAAAGAACCCGACGTCCTCGTCGGTCCAAGTCACCCACACATGGGCAACTGTATAGGAACGTTCCCTCTTAGCACACGACCATACGTCCTCTACCGGCGTCATATACCATATCGTGTGTCCCATCCAAAGCCCACACGTGTCATGCGCCATATGCCCGCACATTGACCCGTACACGCAACCGCGAGGGTCGGCTCTGATACCATTTGTAACACCCCATCCTCCGAAGCCGTACTGCCCAGCCCTTCCGAGGGGCGGGCACACGTACACATAGCACTTTGCTTACACTTTTATCCTCACTACGTGTAAAAGGGTTAATCCGAACGTGCTATGGCTAGTGGATAAAGGCTTATAAGTTGGCTCCACCCTTGCTCAACTAGCAATGTGGTACTAAACATGTGCACCTACGCTCATGCGCCAGTACTGGGCCATCCAAATTTGGGTCGGATGTCACATAAGACCAAGAACTCGAATGGTAATACAGGGACGCAAGGTTTAGATAGGTTCGGGTCTCCGGAGAGAAATACCCTACGTCCTGTGTTCTAGTAGATTGTATTGTTGATCGAGGTGCAAAGAGTTAACGTGCCCTCGGGGGGCGCCCCTAGCCACCTTATGTAGGCTGACGACCTAGGGTTACAATTAGATATGATCTAATCCTAGTCGGTTGTTACATGTAAAGCAATCTGAGTCCGTTTATAACAAATGTCCCGTGATATCTGGGCAGAATCCGTTCACCCGACCTCCGGACTAGTGCTCCACATATCTTCATACCTTGGCCCGCATGGCGTGGTCGAGTGGGCCCACCTGTTAGGGCCGACCAGTATCCTGGTTGGCGGGGACCCATGGTACCCTTATCCCTCACTAAGCTTCTCAGCCAACTTGTTGGCCAGTAGCTTTGTAACAAGTTTAGCAATAATGCTATGTATGAGGCTAATTAATCGGCCGATAATCCTTGACCATGGTAGCATCTTCCTTTTTCGGTATAAGTGTCAATAATCCTTTGATTTGCTTACAACATTCAAAGAGGTACTTTGAGGTCATTTACTTTCTACGAAAATATGTTGCTCACTAGATATTGAAAAAGACACTACAGAGATAGTAGATGTAGATTTCTGTTGGTACCATAATACTACCTTTTGCTAGCGATGGTGAAAGATAGTCAGCTAGGTATCCAACCAAAAGAACAGCCATGGTTTCAACCACTGCTAGAACAGAGGGTAGAAGGTACCGGATCTTGTCACATAAATAGAAGTAAGATTTTGAAGAAGTTGCACTTCTTAGCATTGAATAATACCACCAGATGTTTAGCATGTGTTTGGTTTGGGACCATGTGAATTAAAATGGATTTGTCCCTAATTTTTGGGATGGGATGAATCCATCTCATGTTTGGTTGAGAGGGATGGATCCATTCAAGTTATTTATTTGGTTGGAGGGGTTGAGATGGGTGCTATTTTTACACCGTTAGCAACAGTCATCTATGGGTCCCATCTGCCATCCTTTTTTTTCTGTGCACCTCATATTCTTCCTCGAGATTGAGTTGCACGCATACCTCACAGCTAAGGCCTCCACACAGCCGCCACTCTTACCCCGACACCACACTGCGCTACCGACCGCTCGACCCTGCCTAGGCCATCGTGATCCCTGCCCCACCTCACGTCTTACCGCCACTTACCCTTGCCCCTACCCTGCGACACTAGCAGTCCATCCCTACCCCTACCCCGTGTCATTGGCCACCCGTGCCTACCCTGCATCGCGTTGCCACCCACCCTTGCCCCACACTGTGTCTCCACTGGGCCACGCCGGACACTGAAGACTTCCCTCTTGCTGAGAAGGAGGTCTACAGATCCTGTGCTCGCACCTTTGCTCTCTGAAGCTTGGTAGCTCTAGTTTCTACTCACCTCCTGGTGTGATTGCCTCCAAGCAGTATAGATGGACTCGAGATGACATCAAAGGGGGTTGACCTGTTCACTCGTTTCAAGGGAATGAGATGGAACATGCATCTCAACAACATATTCCCTTGTAGATTTATCCCAACCCACATGAACCTCCATCAAAACACTTATGAAAGGGCCAGCAAAAACTAAAACACAAACACCTTGAACCTGCCAAACCCCAAATCAAACCTCATTAGGTTATCATCGCCATCAGCGTGATGGAGAACTCAAAAGACCTTGCTACAAAGCGAACTTGTCATCACCACCTCACTAATCTGGCAATCTCGCTATAGGAAAACCAAAGCCACAATACATCTTCACTTTCACCGAAGATGAGAAGGCACCACGCCAAAACACCAACACCAAAAAAACTCAACATGAAGAACCTCTCAACTCAAGATGGATGGAGAAAATGGTAAACTGATCAATGGTGGTATTTTTCTAACGTGATCTTGTAACGAATATGTCAAACTATTAAATTTTCACTAGCTTTCTTTGTTTTCTAACTTTTTAGTATAATTTCATCCCTCTATTTACTTAAACATTATCATGGAATATGTCCCTCAGATTTTGTTTAATAGATATACATTTACTCCTCCAACCGGGAGAAATTTTGATATTTGGCATTGAATCTGCATGCCTCACGCGTTATAACCCTCAATTTACAAGCATTTCAAAAATATAACCCTCCGCCTGCGAATTCTTTCAATTTGGAGGACTTCATCCCCTTTTCTCGATTTTACAAATTTATTTTTTCTTTTCATTTTCCAGACCAACAGAACATACAACGTTTCCCCTGACCATATCTTCTTTGCATTTAGGATCCAATCGATTAAACTGACCGACACCTCTAGTGTCATTGTCCTCCCTCCCCTCCACCTCCCTATGCACTCTCCCCTCTGTCTCCCTCTACTACCCCCCTCCCTCCCACCACATTCTTTGCCCTCCCCTCTGCCGCATTAGCCTCCTATGTCGCAAGGGTCCTCATCCGCACGACCGTGGCTGTACGACATCTAGGGTTTGTTGAGGCTCGTCAGAAATAATTGGAGCAGCGATGCGACTAGAGGTTGTGCCTCCACCGATGGTTGATGAGGTGACCGGTTTGCCATTGATAATGTGCTCGAACTGCAAGCATTTGAGGCTCACCGCATTCACCTGCAAGTGGACTAAAAATTGGGGCAAGAGATTTTTCAAGTGCCCAAAGAATGATGATTGGGTGAGTGGTTCCTTCAAATTTGTGTTCACAAGTCTCGATTTTGCGCAATGTGAGTTGGATCAATTTTTACAAGTGGCGGTAGATGTGGCATTATCATGGTTCAGAATCAGTATGAGCAGTACCTTGAGAGTAAGGGTTATTTGCAGCTGACCTCGATCATGGATGCCATCCCTAGAATGCTTATGGAAGAAATCGAACAAGTCAAGTTGGCATTCAATAAAATGAAGGAGTTGACCTTGGTGAAGATGGGAATGGGTGAGATGAAGAACAAATAACTAAGAAAGAAAATTCCATGTGTTCCAGTAGTGTTTGTGGTGATATGCATAGTTTGGATTGTGCTGAAGTATACTGCAGCTGTATTTCTTGTTATGCAATGAATTGGAGCTTCTACCAATAAAAATTGTGATCTTGTGATCTGTTCTATTAATTTGAAAAATTTTGGCAGCATGTCCCCATAACAAGTGCTTTGAGGGATGAAGAAAATTACCAAACATAAATTGGCATACATAAGCAAATTACCATACATAAATTGGCACACATAAAAAGAAGTCTGATGTTCACAGTTTCATTCACTACATAGTCGCATGTTGCATACAAAAGAAAATTAAGTCTTAAGTTCACAAATTCAGCAAAGAGAGATTACAAAAACATCCATGACAGGTTAGGTTCATAGTTTCCTTGCAACACAGCAAATTCAGTTTACAAAATAAACCATGGCAGGCACAACAGTTTCATTTATTTCAGTTATTTACCTTACTTGGAGCGAGTTTCTTCTTCACGGCCTTCTTTTTCTTTGTTGGGGGAGTACTTGGTGTAGCAGTGGTGGTCAAGGCAAGTTGACTAAAAAGATGAAAACTTTACATTGTCAGGTTTTATAATGAATGGACAAAATCAATTTGATGAATATTTTATCTTCTTGTGATGGGCACGGAACTAGTGTTGACTAAACTTTCCTACTCAGGAACTATGGGCAATGCAAGTTGGCTAAGAAAATAAACTTTACATTGTCAAGTCGCTGAAAATTAGAAGACATACATGCAATTCAATTTGATGCAATATCTTACTTTTTGTGGTAGGTCCTAGACTAGCGTTGAATGAACTTTCCTGCTCAACAACTTTTTGCCTTTTGGGTGTACTTGCGGCACCTTTGCTAGAACCAGGTGGCCTTCCTAGCGGTCCTTTTTTTGGCATTACTCTTTCTACAAGAGTTCATAATAGAGAAAGTTGGACACAACGAAATAGGAAATAAGTATGAATCAAGTAGCATAATAGCATAATGTTTTACCTCTTCTTAGTTCCATTGAGAGGGCACTTTGGTGACATTATCCTATATCCATGACCAAAGCAATTCTTACACTGCACCTGCCACATGCCTTTGGTTCTAGGCTTCTTTCCCTTAGGAATTCTATTCTTCCTTTCTCTCCAAATTGCTCTCTTACTCAAAGGTGGCAACAGTTGAACCCAATATCAACATGTGGCCACTAAGACTTGTTAGGTAATGGTTTAATGACATTTAAATATACTAGCCTAAAATGATATACTGAATAGTAAGGATGCATATAATTGCCCATTGGATTTCTTTCAATGGTTATGAGTGCCAAAGCATGTGGGCATGGTTTCCTTGAGACTTGCCACTCCCTGCAAGAGCATACATGTTTTTCAGATTCACCACATGTCGAATGATCTTGTGCTTTGAAGTGATCTTTGTGACCTCTACGTCATCCTTTCCACCTTCTCTGATATTCAAGTGATCCAATTGTCTACTTAATGCATTCAGTTGGTGAACTACAATGGGTAGCATCACATGATCTTCAGGTTTTTCACCTATTTTCCTCCTTTTTGCATACAACTCCATGAATTAATCTCTAAAAGTGTCTACACAATCAGCTATAGGAAGGTCTTTAATTTCCTTCACCCACTTATCCCAAACCTCTGCAACATTGTTGGTAATATGATCACACTTTATTTCTT
The DNA here is from genome assembly GCF_000263155.2 of Setaria italica. NCBI lineage: Eukaryota > Viridiplantae > Streptophyta > Magnoliopsida > Poales > Poaceae > Setaria > Setaria italica. The sequence continues at coordinate 1,646,423 of NC_028450.1, read as the reverse complement.
CTAAAAATGAGCTCCTCGTCCATTTTAAATTGTGAAGCTCTATCAAAAAAGGATCCACCTTTTAACTTTCTGCATAAATCTTGTCCATTTGGTACTTGTGATATTCAGGCTAGAAAGTCCTAGCTATAGCATACATTCTCCCGTATGCAGGACTTTGAAACATCTTGACAAAATTCTTCATCAAGTGGGAAAAACAATCTCTATTCTTTGCCCAAGGATACACATCCTTCATAGCATTTGCTATAGCGTTGGAAGCATTTGAACTATATAGCTAGGTAAGGTGGATTGCCAGTTGCCTTTTACAGCTACTGCATGAACCAAGTCCAATTGGAGGATCTTCCCTATCATAAATAATTGGATGCTCACCAGGAATAAGATCACCAACTAGCAACTCCGCACCCTCTAGGTCCATATTAGTTCCTTCTCCTTTTTAGATGCAAGTCTTGCTTTCTCTGCTCTCTCATCCTCCATTCTTGGACCAACAAATTCATACATTGCATCTTCATCCATCACAAAGAAAACAACACCTATCTAGTCATTTGCAATTGGAGCTATTTTTATATTGTCCCAATCAATAACATGTGCAATAGCTGGCTCATTGCTTGATACTATTGTTACACTAGCATTAGCATTATCTATGACCATATTGCTCATGACTTCCGTAACAACTGATTTCAAAAGCAATTCTGCAAGTTTATTCTCCACATCAACAAATAAAAACATCTTCTTGTCATTCTATCTATTAGAGAAACAAAATGTCAAAGCCTTATCATCCACCAATCTCCTTTCCCCACCACTGCCCATGTCATATTCAGATATTACAACCTATTGGTTGCTTCCCCAATTCACCTTAGCCGCTATGTCCTTTTCTAACTCCTCCAAAGTATAACATTGAGAGCGAACTACCCATTCATCATATTTACGTGGCACATCAACATAGCTACCATCATCGAGATTCGAGAATGGCTTTGAACTGAGACACCTGAACACACAATCTAAATGTTGCATCCGGATCTGCCCTATCGAATATCTATCCATACATCCTTCTTCCCCAAATCGATCTTGGATAGAATATGAGAGGGATTAATGGACGAATGAGAAGGCTTACCTGGGAGGGACCTCAAATGGGATCATGGAGTCCGTTCATGCGGTTTCGGGCACCCGAATCCGCCGACAGCCAAAACCCTAGCAAGCGGTGGCGCTTCTATTCTAGATAGAGAGAGGGGGTGCATGAAAATGGTAGAGATGGCTCAATCCAATTGGAATAAAAGTTATCCGTTTAGTTGGTCTCGAGAACGAAAAGAAAAAAGAAATTCAGAATTTGAGAAAAGGGGACGAAATTCTCCAAATCAAAATAATTCACGGGTGGAGGGTTATACTCCCTCCATCCTAAATTATAAGTCGTTTTAGCTTTTTATGATTCGTAGATTTTTCTATGCACCTAAATATGTACTCGCCTCCGTTTCAAATTGTAGGTTATTTTGACTTTTATAGGTTCATAGATATTATTATGTACCTAGACATACATTATATCTATATGCGTAATAATATTTATAAACTAAGAAACTAAAATGAATTATAATTTGTAATAATATTTATAAACTAAAAAAATTAAAATGAATTATAATTTGGAAGGGAGGAGTATCATGTTTAGATCCTCTAGTATTTTGAAAGGCTCCTGAGTTGAGGGTTACGACGTGTGACTGTATGAGGCGTGCGGATTAGATGTCAGTGGCAGGTTGAGCTGAGCAATTTAAAGCGGATTACTTTTTAAACCGCGGTGGCGCCGTCCGATCGTTGCCCCTGCCGTCTGATGCCCGCCACGAGCACAGCCAGAGACCGTCCTCCTCACATCCCCATCCCCATCCCCATCCCCATTGACGCCTGCTCCGGCCGCAGCTCCGGCCGCAGCACACCTGTGGTCCCCGGACCGCCCGCCCCAAATTCCCCATACCTCCCGCTTCCATCCCTCAGATAACCCTAGCATTCAGTGGGGCGGCGCGGGACGCGGCGGCGAGCACGTGCGAGGCTGCGACGGCGAGGAGCTGTCCGGCGGGGTTGTGCGCGAGGCGAGACACGCACGGGACGCGGCGGCGGCGTCAGCGTCGGCGTCGGCAGCGAGCACGTGCGAGGCTGCGCACAACTGCATCCTCCTCCCCCCTGGTGGAGCAGGCGAAAGGGATTGAGTTCTCTCTCATGGCCGTCGCGGCAGCCATGGCAGCGGCCTTTCCCCCCTCCGGCTACGCGCCTCCGCTCCCTACTACCACCTTCAACCCTACCCCCGGCACCCACCTCGCCCCATTCACTCTGCATCTCCGCGTCGGCCCACGTCGCGCCGCTGCTGTTACCGCCGCCGCCGCCACCCTCCGCGAGGTCTGCGCCGGCCGCGTCCCGGACCACGTCCTACAGAGGTGAACGCACAACCGCACAGCTTTCCATTATCATGCCATGAAATTGGTCCCTTCCCCTTCTCGGTGGAGGCAGCAACTGAAATTTATTCGTTTCAGGGCTGAGGAGGTTGGGTATGTCGTGCCCACCGAGGTGCAGGAGCAATCCCTGCCGCTTCTGCTGTCCGGCCAGGATTGCATTCTCCATGCGCAGGTGGTCCTCTCCTCGATAGGCTTCTTGCCCAACTGTTTCCTATACCAAATAGTTCATGTTCTGAGATATTCTTGTTATCTCATTTCACGATTGCAAGCTTATTGTAGACAGGCTCCGGGAAGACACTGGCGTATCTCTTGTCTGTCTTCTCCGCCATCGATTTCAGAAGGTCCTCTGTGCAAGCACTTGTTGTCGTCCCCACAAGGGAGCTTGGCATACAGGTGAGTGCTGATTGCTGCTCCTTGCCATGGAATTTGCTTGTCCACTACATTCTATCTGACAGAGTTGCTTCCATAATTGTACTGCTCCAAGGTCACCAAGGTTGCTAGACTGCTTGCAGCCAAGGCCTGCACCGTCATGGCTTTGCTTGATGGTGGCATGCTCAAGAGGCAAAAGAGCTGGGTCAAGGTAATACTCTTCATATTTTTGTGCGTTTGTGTCTATGTCGATGCTTGGTTAGTTAGGACCATTTTATTTCGGATAATAAGGGATATTCAATTGTTAGGTCCCAATCCATCTTTGATATTCGACGTATGCTTTTGTGGCTCTAGTGTTGGTAGTAATAGCATAACATTAAAAGGAAACTCTCTAATACAACCCTCTAATACTGGAATGTAAAGGATCGTTCTATTTAAGTTTTCCTTTTCTCTGCTGTGATGTACTGATGCGGTCATGCTGATAATATTGGTAAATTTCCAGGCAGAGCCCCCTGCAATAATTGTAGCTACCGTGCCAAGCTTGTGTCAAATGGTTGAGAGGCGCGCTTTCTCCCTTCAATCCATGAGAGTGTTAGTTATTGATGAGGTGAGGTCATCACTCCATTTTCTTCAGTCTTCAACCAAATTAAATGCAGAGTTTGCTTCATTCACTGATTAAGTGTCAGTATATTCGCCTAGCGGCTAACCTTGTCTTTATAGGTTGATTTTATTTTTGGATCATCAAAGCAAGTGAGCTCTCTTCGCAAAATATTAACCTCTTATTCAGCAGCCTCCAGTCGTCAAACCATATTCGCAAGCGCATCAATCCCTCAGCACAATCGCTTTCTGCATGACTGCGTGCAGCATAAGTGGACCAAGGTGTTGTATTAACTTTCACTGAACAGAACTTCGGGAAGTTTTTTGTACTTCAAAGAAGGCTAATGTTCTTTTTGTGTATTCTATTTTATCATGGTGCAGAGTGATGTGGTTCATGTTCATGTCAACCCTGTACAGCCCATGCCTTCGCACCTATGTCACAAATATGTGGTGAGCATGTCGAATTCTTTGTGCATTGTTTAATGACTGTGCTTTCAGTTCCTCTTTTAGCTCATGTAAGAAACCTTTCAATCTTCTCCCCCTTACCCACAAAATGTAGGCACTTACCGTAGGCATGCCCACCCACAGGCTCATTGTTGTAAAATATAGTACATTAATATTATTGTCAAGATCTACTTCTTGGTTGGTACTTTCCTGTAGGAACCTACCCACAGCCATGGCACATTTCTTCTAATTTTCAACTAATCCAATGGATAGAAGCAGCCTCTCTGTTCCTTTTTTTTTTCATTCCCACAATTTAGTGCCTACTGGCCAACTAGGTCCACAACTAACCTCCTTGCTCCAGAGATCTGTTTTCAATCTGTCTGAAATGTAGTGACTATAACAACACAATCAATGTGCAGATCTGCACTAAGAAGGAAAGGCTGCATGTTTTACTATCATTGCTTGAGAGGGATGCACCAAAGTCTGCAATCATATTTGTTGCTGAACAGGTAACCGTGCACATGAAGTTCTTTTGATAACATGCCACATGTTGTTTATCAAATTTCTCTAGTATATTGGGATTTTGTCATCTATTGGGTGCTTCCTTAGTAGAGGTGCCAATTGGCCTTGTGATCGCAAGATGGGCCAGCAATATTATCTCAGATGCGAATACAAAGTAGTCATTGGACAAGTAACCGGCTGTATCTGATGATATGGAATGATATAGAACAATGCATGCTGCAGTTATGGGCCATGATGCTGTTCTGCCATGACCCAATTTGACATCTGCACTTTAGCAAACTTGTTTCTTGCCTTTTCACTTGCTAATGGCTGGGCAAGTGCCCAGTTCAAATCTATAATATTTCTGCAAATCAATACCCCAGCTACCATTCATCATTGGAAACACCAACATCTGGCCCTGTGATGGCTTTTAGCATTGTCTGAGGTAGAGGCAGGGTCCACCAAATACAGCGAGACATCCATAATTTCAGTTCCCACGATTGTTGTGCACTAACCGATGCCCAATTCATAGGCTTTTAGATCCCTTAAAAACTAAATCTGTGTACCAGCTTTTAAACCTTTGGCATTTTATAACAATTATAAGTAACAAGTCCGGTTTGTTTACTAACAAAGAAGTATCTATTTTTCACCCAGTCCTAAGCAGTTTTGTTGATGATGAATGAAGTATTGTATCAGCGTCATCTTTGCTTTCTGTTTTTGTAACTGCTGAACCTATTTTCTTAGTCTGAGAGATCAAAGAAGGCTGGAAATCCTCCTTCAACAGCCGTCGTTATTGAATTCCTGAGAAATTCATACAAGGGAAGTCTAGATGTGCTTCTTCTGGAAGAAGATATGAATTTCAATGCTCGAGCTGCCTCATTCTCTGTAAGCGCCCTCTGAGTTCATTTTCTGAAGGGCCCAGCATCTTTGTTGTCCGTACTGGCTGACTATGACATTTGTATCGTCCGCAGGAAGTGATGGGAAGAGGTTTCATGCTAGTTTCAACGGACATAGCAAGCAGAGGGTTTGACCTTCCTCAAACCAGCCACATATACAACTTTGACCTTCCTAAGACCGCGACTGACTATCTGCACCGTGCTGGAAGAACTGGGAGAGAACCATTCTCCAGGTTGGAATGCAGTGTGACAACCTTGATAACAGAGGACGAGCACTTCGTGTTACAGAGATTTCAGAATGAGCTCAAATTCCACTGTGAAGAGCTGCCCCTGGAGTCCATGTTCACGTTTAACTCGTCATAGTTTGTCATAACAAATTTGGTCCTGATTTGTCATTAACATCTCGTGCAGCGTAGTTCACTGGATTGTAAGTAATAGATTATGAAACGACAGCTGGGGGTTGTCTATTGGTCGCATACCCAAAGCACGATTATATTAGACTGAAGCATGTGTGCCAAATCAACAACATAAAGCATGACTATATTAGACCTGAATCATCCATGCCAAATTAACAACAGAAACGAGCGAAACCATATTCCATAAGCGGTATGGATAACAAGTTGGCAGCCATGGTACTCTAGTCTGGTGCCACGGGCGGTTGTTTAGGTTCACACAAACAACTTTCAGAGGGGGCAAATTCCCGAGAACTAGGAAAGTTTGGGTGGCGCCAAGAATAGCGTCAAGAAGCCGACTGAGCTAAGCTGGACGGGGATCAATTGACATGATGGAGCAGGCGGCTGTCAATTTATGGTTGAGGAGGCTGCAGCAACTTGGAATCGCAGGCCACGATCTTCACCTTGCTCAGTGTTTCTGAAATCTCCTCGCTCTTGAAGGTTGCATCTGTTAGAATGAAGGTCCAGACGTTGTCGCAGAACCTGTAGGTGTGCAGATGGCCCTGTACAGCGACAAGGAAAGTCATTACATATATCATCTCATGCCAAAATGAAACGAAGTGCTAAACAGAGGGAATCTGCCAGTCTGAAACCACTTATATATAAGACAATTTAGAAACTCATTTTAATCGATTTTGGAACATTTAAGCCCCAACTTACTGATTGTAGAGTATTAAGCAATCAAACGCAAGCACATACACTGTACTCATATGGCAGGCATGTGCAAAGCCACAAAGGCATACAACCCCTACTCATATGCAGTAAGGCACTTGTCTTTGCAGGGTAATATTTTGAAGTTGAGTGAATAATAGAAAGAGTTCAATATGCGAAGCTATTGGCAAGGACATCGCCTTCAACGAAGAAAGATATCACCTAGGTTCATGCTAGATCATACAAAAAAGTCGTTTTGCCTCAAAAAAAATGTCTCATGGTTTAAAACAAAGAGAATACTAGTTTTCATATTAATGACAGTTACGTGTTACAGTTGGAAGTAAAATATGTTCTATAAGGTTTGCAATGGCTAAGAGGGTGCAAATTAACAAACTGCAAGATAAACCTGCAATATGGCAGGCAGCTACCTAGAATTTTCATGTACACACAGCATTATTAAAACGAAAAAAACTGTGTTAAATTCCATACGTTAAATTGGGTAAGGAAAGTTCAGTTTTGCAGTTATTTACAGCCTCAGTTATAAGTCTACAGAAAGTTCAACCAAATGCCAAATTTGGAAATTAATCAAGTCGAGGTTTGCTTCCACAAGAAAAAAAATTTGTTCATACAAGAACACTGAGCAGTACTATTGGCTTAGATAAATGACAAGCCATAGTAACTTGAACTGTGGACTGCATTACCTGAACTTGTTTTATGACAAAATAGAGGCAGTGTGCACACATGCACAAGATATTATGGCAAGGCTATAATGATGATGTTGGTGATACTATATATGTATAGTAAATATTATTAAGGGGTGTTTGGGAACACCGTGCTAAACTTTAGCACATGTCGTATCGGATGTTTGGATATTAATTAGGAGTATTAAACATAGTCTAATTATAAAACTAATTGTACAGATGGAGTCTAATTCGTGAGACGAATCTATTAAGCCTAATTAGTCCATGATTTGACAATGTGGTGCTACAGTAACCATTTGCTAATGATGGATTAATTAACCTTAATAAATTCATCTCACGAATTAGACTCCATTTGTGCAATTAGTTTTGTAATTACCTCATGTTTAGTCCTTCTAATTAGCATCCGAACATCCGATGTGACCCTGCTAAAGTTTAGCACCTCGTATCCAAACACCCCATAAAGCACGCTTGAACAATTCTTGCAAGCATATATGCTAGTTGACAACTAGGTCATGGTACAATATAGTGCATGTAACAATCACAATCTGAAGGAGAGAATTATTAAATAATAAATGCTAAATTCAGAGCCACAGTTTAACACATATCAGAGCAATGGAAAATAAAAGGGATAACAGTAAAGGAATGCGAGGCCTACATGCAAGTGTATCTGTGTATTTCACACTACAAGTAAACACCAACACACTTGCTTCCATATTTTGAGCAGCATACTAAAATGTAGTCCACATATGGAGTAGGAACAGTTTTTTAGACCCATTATTTTCCTTTATCGGTTCTGAATGGATGAATCTAATAAATTTGCAGTGCATAACATGATTTCTTGCAAAAATAAAACACAAGCAAAGACACATTGTAGTAGCAAGATAATTAGTTAAACAGGAATTTTCACAGGTGTCTACCTTATCTAAGTGCTTATCATAAAGTACAAAACATAAGAAGTCTGAAACTGCACCCCATATGCGTTCTGCTAGTTTATAAAAAGAGATAAGAAAAAAAAACACCTGTTGTTTGGCTAGAACAGTTTTATTTGAAGTGGCTTATAACTAACAGATTTGTATCGTTACAGCTATATTGGCAGGTAACGAAAAGGAATCTCAACATCCCTTCAAAACTCTAGACCTATGATTTCTTTAGCAGTAACAACACCAAACATAGCACCCAAAGGGGGAAGGGAAGGTTGCACTGTTATACTCCCTCCGTTCTCTTTTGATAGGCGTATTTCTAAATCTGAAAAGTTCTCTTTTGATAATCTTATTGCAGTTCAACTATCCATCTGTTTAATGGTTATCTTGGATCTGATGCGTGACTCTTCATTCTTCCAAACTCTTCATTCTTCCAACCAAGATTGGCTACATGGTATCCAGAAGTCTATGCCTTATGAATTGTTTATTTACAAGGACTAGTTAATGACATGATTAAATGGATGATAAGTAAGATGATAGGTAGGATTGTTTTCCTTGGTCATTGTGCCAAGAGGAAATAGTACTATCAAATATAGAATGGAGGGAATATCAATCAACAGGACATATTGAATATCTACCTTGATGTTAACCTTGCTCTTGACCTGACTGTCCAGCGCGTCAGTCATGGACTAAAGACATAGAAGAGAAGGATCAAGACCAACTCAACTAAGCAGCAACTGACAGCAGGACGTGATAATTTCAAGACCATCATTGCCAAACCTTGTCGAACTGCACAAGAACTTGAATGGCGAGCTCGGGGCTGACGGCCCCGCTGGAGACGAGCTCGTCCAGCGTATCGGTGAGGCAGGTGCCGATGGTGGACCTCCGGTACAGCTCGAAGGTGGCCATCCCCTGCAACGCCTCAACATCATCAGAATACGCCGCGGAGAATCGTATTAGAAGTTTTTAGGCTATCAGATTAATGAATGATCACGATTATGTGATTAGGATGGCTATGGGGTGGCACATCCAGGATGAAAATCCCATCTCCTGATCGAACAACACCAGCACGCATTTCACGGGCGCAGACCAAATAACCGAAATCCCCCCACTCAGCTCAACCTCGCAATCGTCCCCCCAAACCACGAACCGCGAGACGCCCCAAGCAAACCCTAACTGAAATTCGGTGGCGCTCACCAGCGGCCGCGCGCGGATCGGAGGCCGGATTAGCAATCCGGCCGTGGCGCCCAGCAAAGGCCGCCTAGAAAACTCAGGAACCGAAACGTGAGAGGTTCTTACCAACGAGGATCGGGACGGGGACGGATCGGACGAGGGCGAAGACGAAGGGCCCCTTGGGATCTGCCTTAACAGCGGCGTCGACGCGGAGCGGGGAGCCTTGTGGGGGAGGGATCGCGCCGACGAGAGGTGGTGAGGGAGGAGAGGGAGCAGGGGAGTTGGAATTCGAAATCTGGATTCTTATATACGAACGGAGGAGAAGTGGTGGAGGGGAATAGGATGCTTATATAGGCTCCGTTCCGCAACAGGGGTCGGGGGGGAGGAGAACTAGAAGCCACGCTTCTCTTCCATCCGGCCGCGATGGCGGTGCCAATTCCCGATTCTACCCCTCCGTTCCTCTATACAGCTGTAGCCCGTACAAGGACAACCGTAGACATCCTAACTTTTTTATTTTATTTTCATAAAAGACAACAAAATTCTTATATTTACCCTTGGTTTACTTATTCGTTATTTTTACCACGGTACTAGTAATATAGATATTTATGAAAATATTTGTTAAAATGTATCATCAACAGTCTTACTCGTCGCGGTAGCAAATGACGGAGCTAACCAAGTGTCATGAAAAAGGATTGACTTTGGTAGCTTAAAAGTATGCAGTCATTGTGAAAATACGATTATTAATCAGGGAAAAGCATACTGAAGGTATATTTTTTGGTTTGATATCATGAATTATTTGGAGGCAAAGCAGCGATCTAATTAAAATTACAAAGGAAAAAGTCATACGATCATTCTTTATCTGAAAAGAAATTAAAGTCCATTTCATCATTTGTTTATACATGCATTTTCTAGCTGCACTGTAAATTGAATCATTAACTATTAATATAAGCCACACTTAAATATGCGACCTTCCTTTTTGTAGTTGATGTGACCTTATTTGGCCACCATCCTTTATAATTCTCTATTTATCTTAAACTTGACAAGTGCAAATTGAATTTATTTGGGACAAAGACACTATATGTTACTGTAGTTGGCAAGGCCAAGACTGAGACAAATAATCTCGAGTCAAACATGATTTTGGTGTTTTGCACGTCAACGGCAAGTGTTCAGAACATATATATCCAGCCTCATAAGTCATAAATATCTTGTTAAATCAAATATGCATTGTGCTCTTTTTGCATGGCAGGGCCAGGTTAGGTGCTTCAGAGTGTACCATACATTTCTTCAACCAGCTTTGAACGTATGGTGCTTGGTGCCTATGTGTAAAGTAACAGAACTGTGTATGTTCTGAAATTGCAAAAGATAGGTGCCAAAAGAAAAGGCAACTTTACCAATTTTCCAACGACTGGTCCAGCAACTTTGGACTCATGCCGTCTGTTACTGCAATCATCTTGGTGTGATGATTATGGACTAATTGCTTTAGATGGGGTGTTTAGATACTAGGTGCTAAACTTTAGCAGTGCCACATCGGAGGTTCGGGTGCTAATTAGGAGGACTAAACATGAGCTAATTATAAAACTAATTGCAGAACCCCTGTGCTAATTCGCGAGATGAATCTATTAAGCCTATATAATCCATCATTAGCAATGGTTACTGTAGCACCACATTGTCAAATCATGGACTAATTAGGCTTAATAGATTCGTCTCGCGAATTAGACTCCATCTGCACAATTAGTTTTATAATTAGTCTATGTTTAATACTCCTAATTAGCATCAAACATCCGATATGACAGGTGCTAAACTTTAGCATGGTGTATCCAAACACCCCCGAACTTGTAACTTGTGTTATTAACGAATCTTTGATTTTTACATGCATTTAACTCTCGTGGGATCTTAGGTTTGAATTATCTGTTACATAGATGGACGTAGAAAACCATAAAACGAACGATGGCGTTGTTTTTCTAATGTTTACGGATCTTTGTAACAAGTTTTTTCAAATACTAAATTTTATTAGTTATTTTTTTCGTTTTCTAACTTTTTACGAGGAACTAATATTCCTTTCAGCTTACCATATTGGCGTTTTATATCTTGGCCCAATCCGCATTGGTGGGCTAGGAATCTGGGACTAAATTCCCGGCCCACCGACGTCGAAGGGCCCGCAGTTGGGCCTGAATATCCTCTTAATCATCTCCAAATAAACGCTGAAGAGAAGATAATTTCACCACTGGCACGTGCCGTGCAATCTTCTTTATTTCCTTTACACATGTAGCCGGAAAAAAAAATGTACCAGAGTTTACGCTCGAACCTTCCTTTATCTTTTTTCCCCCTTCCCTCCTCGCGTTGCAGAATATACTTTAGATCTGCTGGCGAATTTGTCTACGTGATCAAAGGCACCAGAGTAGGAGGAGGAATGAACTTTCCTGAGGAAAAGAAAGAAGGAAATGGGCAGAAGAAGGAAGGAACGTGTACTCCTATCGAGGAGTTACCGCCCCGTAGAAACGCGTTTACCGCGCGGGGCGTTTCAGGCGGTGCAGGGCGGCAGCGGCAGGCTGGTGCTCGTGGCTCAGGGGACAAGGGTCACATGGCATCTGCCTAGGGTGGCCCCCTCACATGCAATTTTGGCTGCGAGCCCATGCGGCCATGCCATGCCATGCCATGCCGCTGTACTGCGCCGCGCCACCTCTCTCCCCTCCCTCTGCGCCGCTGCGGCCGGCCACAGCCCACAGCAACAGTCTCCCACACTCCTCTCCTCTCTTGAGCTCTCGCTCTCTGCTCCCTGCGACTGTGTGTGTGTGTGTGTGTGTGTGTTAGTGCGAGGGGAGTGAGCGAGATATTATTGCGCCCTCCAACCCCATTAACATCACTCACCCTCCCCGCTGCTTCCTTCCTCTGGGAGAGAGAACAGAAATGCTCCACAGCTGCTCCCTCCTCGCTCGTCGCCTTCCCCTGGCTTGTTGAGCGCTCCCGGGCACCAGATCTGAGTTACAGAGACTGTCTCCCGTGCCTTCGGCGTAGCGTTTGGGAGGTGGTGTTTCCAGGATGAGCAAGGAGGATGTGCTCAAGGTGCAGGTGCGTGACCTTGCTTCGCCCCAACTCAACCCACCAAACCAACCAACCATTCTTCTTGTTCTTGCCGCCATTTTCTCCGGCCAGGCAGGCGGAGGGCGGCTTTGCTTGCTTGTGTTTGCAGCATGTGTCCCCCCTTCCCTTCTTTGTCCCCCCGTGTGTTTTTTTCGTTTCTTGGAATCGCTTTTGTTTTGTTTTGCTGTTGCGGTGACGTTTCTGATTCCCAAATTCTTAGACTCTGGTGCTGAGGGTCAACATACACTGTGATGGGTGCGAGAAGAAGGTCAAGAAGACCCTCCACAAGATCGATGGTAAGAAAGAAAAATACTGGTTTCTTTTAACAGCGGATTGCTTGCGTTTTTCTTGTTGGTGCGTATTTTGTTTGTCAGCGCGTGCTCTGCGTTTTCTGACGAGAATGTGTGATGGAATTGGTCTGTGTAGGCGTGTACCAGAGCAGCATCGACGCGGAGCAGGGGAAGGTGACGGTGTCCGGCTTGCTGGATCCGGACACCATCATCCGGAAGCTCAACAAGGCCGGCAAGCCCGCCCAGCTGTGGGGCGCCAAGCCCGGCGCCCCTCAGAACGGCCACCATGGCGGCGGCGGCGGCAAGGGCCAGACCAAGGACGTCGGCGGCAAGGGCCATTCCAAGGACGCCGGCGGCGGCAAGGGCCAGAAGGGCGGAGGGGGCGTTGGCAGCCACAACAAGGGCGGAGGTGGCGGCGGCGGGGGGAAGGATGCGAAGATGATGCTGCCGCAATCCATGCCGCAGCCCACGCCGCAGCAGCTCCAGCAGCTGCAGCATCAGATGCAGATGAAGGGGATGAAGCTCCCGCCGGAGCTGTTGGGCGGCAAGATGCCAGCGTTCGCAGCGGCCGCGCCGCTCAAGGACCCCAAGTCCGTCAAGTTCGCCATCCCCGAGGACAACTTCGACGACGAGGGCAGCGAGTTCGACGACGAATTCGACGACTACGACGACGAGGACGATTACGACGACGACGGCCTAGACGACGACTTCTACGACGACCCCAAGATGATGATGAAGCCCATGGCCATGCCGCCTGGCGCCGGCGGGGGCGACAAGAAGGGTGGTAACGGTGGCGGCGGCGGAAAGAAGGGTGGCGGTGGGAACGAGATCCCCGTGCACATCAAGGGGAACGGCCAGGCCAACCACGGCGGCGGTAAGAACGGGGGCGGTGGTCAGCCGCACAATGCGAAGGGTGGCGCCCCGGGCGGCGGGAACCAGCCGGGCCCGGGGAAGAAGGGCGGCGGCGCCGTCGGTGTCGGTGGGCCGATGGGCGGCATGCTGCCTCAACAGGCCATGATGAGGCCTAACATGATGGGTGGTGCCGGCTTCCCCGGCGCGGGGCAGATGGGCGGCGGACCCATGACCATGAGCATGCCGATGGGCCACCACCCGCACATGGGTATCATGCAGCAGGGTGGCGGTGGCGGTGGTGCCGTACAGGGCATGCCAGCGCCGGGGTTCTACCAGGGAGGCGCCAACGCAGGTGGTGGCGGTGGCATGCCGTCGGGAGCAGAGATGCTGCAGGCCGCCGCGGCGGCCGGGAACCCCATGGCTCAGCAGCAGTACATGTTGATGCAGCAACAGCAGCAGCAGCAACAGCAGCAGCAGCAGCAGCAGCAGCAGCAGCAGCAGATGATGATGATGAATGGCCATGGGCACGGGCCGCACGGCCATGGCCACCACCACCACGGCCACGGCGGCGCCGGTTACTACGGCTACGGCCGCCCACCGATGCATTACCCGATGGCCTACCCAATGCCGCCGCACTCGCACACCGACAATTACAACATCTTCAGCGATGAGAACCCCAACAGCTGCTCAGTGATGTGAGGTGGGGGAAGAGATCCAGGCCTGTTGCTTCATCTTGCTGCTCTGATCAAAGTGAATCAAGTGAAGGAACTGAAGGCGATCGTCGATCAGCATCACCAATTCACCATGGTTGAAACTCCTTGGATGGATGAATTAGTATACATGAGAAATGAGTCCCCAGCTAGAACCTATCCTCCTTTCCCTTTTCTCTTTCTCTTTTGTTCTTATCTTATTTTCCGCCTTTCTTTGGAGAAAAGGAACTTCCTTGAATGCGAAGGTAGGTATAGTAATTATGGATAGTTGTCATAAGAGAGGAGATGATGATGATGATGATTGCCTTTATAGCCACCACTCAATAGGGGCGGTGCTTGTGGCTTCATCCCTTCTTGCTTCATAAGGTGGGCTGATGGTAGATCAATATTGTCAATCTCAGTAACTCAGTGTGCATATATGTTGTGGTTTCCATTCTAACTATATAATGGTCATGGAAGTTCTACAATAATGGTGCTTGGTTTGGTCCTGTGGCGCTGTCACTGAACCTAAAACCTTTTGATGCTGTACATGCTCATTTCTTGATCTGAGCTTGCATTTTTCCGTGCATTTTGCAGCACCAAAGGTGCAGTTCTTTTATTTTGGTACAAGGCCAGCTGCAATTGCTTTCGGTCTGGATATCTACCAATTCAAAATTGTAGATCCATCTGCTCTGTAGTTGCAATCTCAACTCATTTGTGCATTTAAATTCATCCCATATCGTTTTTTCTCCATAAGAACCTGATCAATTCTGTTAGTGACACACTGACAATGTGTGGCCAAATTTGACCTTATGGTGGGCCCTGAATAAATTGTTGTTGAAATTTTCAACAATGTGCTCTTATGAGAGCTTGAAAGTTTGCTCAGGAGGGATATGAAATTCCGTGCTCCCGTTTCCACTGCCCTCACCTGCACCTACATATGCTCAGGAGGCATATTAACTTTTTTTTATATAAATTTATGTTTGCAAAATACAGCTCGCTTTGAACAAAAGGCTTGCTTCCACAGAAGTAAATTCCAGTTGTGCCAAAAAAAAAAGGGATTAAAGCCTTTTCCATTTTATGGCTGTATACCCTTTGTGTGTTTGTCATTGAACTTGTTCCTTCCAGCCAGCCACCTCAACTTATGTTGGGCTCATTGTTTCAGTACTTATGAAATTTATACACCGATCTTGCGAGCAAAATAAAAGATTGTTTGATACGCCCTGCATAATTCAACCAGGACTTCTTTCTGTGCAAACTTTGCTGCCTGATCAAGCCTAACGAACAGGATTTGGCTTTACATTTCTGGGGGGGGGGGGGGGAGACTCTGTTTACATGCTACAGGGATTTCTTTCAATGCAATGGATGAACTTGCTGACGCGCTACCTACCGCATGCAAGAACACGGTCGACGGATGAAGGGGATGAGGAATTGCATTGCTAATTCTCGGGACAGGTTTCGATTTCCCTGGGGAAAGGTCTTTTCGATGTCAGAAACGGTTGAAACCGGCGCACTGAATCGTAATTTCCGGATATTCCTTCGTCGCACCTCAAATTTCCATGAGTTTGACTTGCTATGGACTGCCAAATGAAGAGTTATGTGTATGCTGTCAACAAAATTTTGGTGTCAGGCCAGACAAATTTTGGATTGTCACACCTGCTCCTGCACCTGAGCAGTATACTAACAGTAACAGGTTACCATTTCTTTTGGTGTCTGTCTGAAACGAATGCAGCCTAGTGGAGTTAGAAAAAAGAAGGTACTAACAGTGTGAGAAAACTATTTCATGGTGGGATAAGTTTATTCGCATGGTATTTGTATATTCGGCGGTAGCTGTTGCTGAGTGGCGGATCCGTCTCCTCTGGATTTCGTGGCGCTTTCTTTGCTCCGTACCAGGGCGCCGAATTCTAGGCCTTGTTTAGTTGGGGAATTTGGGAGGTGCCAAATTACTGTTACAGCACTGTAGCACACTGTAGCGTTTCGTTTGTATTTGTGAATTATTGTCCAAATATTGACTAATTAGGCTCAAAAGATTCGTCTCGCAAAGTACAACAAAACTGTGCAATTAGTTTTTAATTTCATCTACATTTAGTACTCCATGCATGTACCGCAAGTTTGATGTGATGGGGAATCTTCTTTTTGCATAGTGTCAAAGTTGGGAGTTGGGAGTAACTAAACAGGGCCCTATTTGCTGGGGACCGGCACTCCGGCAGGCATGAACGAGCAGCAATGATGGTCGCGCTAGGGTTCAGAATTTTTTTTTTTTGAAAAGGAGGGATTCGATTATTTGCGCCATGGATTACCATCATTAAGCACGCCTCCAACTGGGGCTTAAACTACAGAGGTTTGCCATGATGAGGCTTACAGTACCTTGGAACGTTACTCTGTGCTTTCTCTGTTGTTTCCTTTCTACTTTCGTAGGCCCGATCCCGTTTACCAGGGTTCCGGATTCTTCAGTTTTTTAAAGTTTAGTTCTAAGCAACATTTATGTGGTGAAAAGAAACCCCCTTTATGCAATCGCTCGGCTAGTTCAGTGGATCCAGATTTCTGGAACTGGTGTTGAGAGGAGGAGGCCATTCTAATGAGAGACAATTTTGGTAATTGTCATGGTTCTAAACAAAACAAAAACATTGTTTATGTTTCTTGCAAGAAAAGCATCAATCAAACTACATGTTTTGGCAGGGTTTCATCTGATTCAGCTAATGAATTTTAAAACCGTATTGTGCTTGATTATTACCATGTTCTCCAACGGTGCTAGGTTAGTTAGATCTCAGAGTGCCAACATTATCGATGGGAGAAACAAACCATCTCTCGTTGAAGAGCTATGCTAGATCTAAAAACGAGACGATTATCACCACATTTTTAACAACGGTCCTGTTTGGGAAGCTTTTAGAAGCTTTTGCTTCTCCAGGAAGCTCCAAAAGCCAAAAGCTCCCCAAACAGGTTGCTTCTCTAAGCGGTTAAAAGCACCGGTTTTTGGTACTAAAATTGGGAAAGCTTTTTTTTTTGAAACTTTAAATTGGAAAAGCTCCCTCCGCGTCGCTTCCCGAGCTTTTCATCCCCGTGACGGATCTTGCGTCCGCCCCCTCTCCACTTCGTCCTCACGTCGCCTCATCCCGACCTCGCCACTCCATCTGAAGACCGCCGGGCGCCGTCCGTCCTCCGAGCTTGAGATCCGCGGATACCCCTGCTGGACGGCCGCCGCCGAGCTCTCTCCCCTCACGACCGAAGGCAGCTGCCCTGAGCTCCCTTGCCTCTACGGCCGCCGCCGCCCTCGAGTTCCCCTCCTGCTGTCACCGCCCAAGTCTCCCTCCTTCAACAGCTTCCCTCGATGTCCGCCGGCGCCCCGACCTCCCTTTTCGTCGGCATCCGCCGTCACCCCGGCCTCTCTTTCCTCGACGGCGGCTGCTGGTCCGACCTCCCCTCCCTCCATTTTCTCGACTCCCACGCTCTCTGGCTCCCCCTCGTTGCCGCGCCGTCGCCCGGAGCTCGTCTTCCTCAATCCTCACATCGACAGCGGCGAAAAGCAAGGTTGCCAAACAGATCACTTTCGCTTCTCCAGGAAGCGCTTCCTGGGCCACCAAGAAGAGCTTTTCCAGGAAGTAGCTTCTGGAAAAGCTACCGCTACCCCAGACAGGGCCTAAGAGAGAAGCTTATAGATGGAAGCTAGCTTTAGTGCTATTTTTACATGACCTGTACACTCTTATAGCTGATACTATCTCTGTTCTTATACACATGACATTTAACATCTACTATATTATTAGAGAGGTTATCTATTATCAACCTATAAAAGATTAGCTTCACCCTTGGAGACTTCTCCTAGTGGCAAGTGGCAACGCAAGTGGCAACGTAAGCAAAGCGTAGGTCAAAAGAATTGGCTGCCGGCGAACGAGTTCTCCGGGGGCCATGTTTCGAGGGTGAGGGTGCACTGAATCATTGCATCGCAAAAGGACCCGGACCTGCTGTGCTAGCATAGGCTGTGTAGTAGTAGTAGGATAGCAGCTGTCCATGTTGCCGAATGAAATGAAGCACTCAAGCTCCGGTGTGGGCGGTAGGCCAGGAGGATGGTGCAGAGTGCCGCGTCCCAATTATAGCGGCTTTAACCTTTGGGCCCCGATCTCCATCCATCCATCGACCGCAATGATCCCTGCCATGCCCTTGACAGGAATAATGGGTTGGTGCTGCTGGTGTCTCGCGCGGCAGCGGCAGAGAGGACACGAGAGGTGTGCCAAAATAATGCAACCGAGCCTCTTGAACAGAGAGGGTGGTAGACTGGTAGGATGGGGTTTCTTATTAAGTTATTAGTGAAGCTTTGTAGTTTGTTTTCCTTAATAAAGGACTAGTCCATCAATCATGCTCCCGCACGGGCTAATTAAAATATATTGTATTTGAAAATTATTTAGAAATTAAACTTGTAGCTAACAATTAAAATTAGTTACCTACTATTCTCTCATTTTTTTCAATATTTCAACATAATGCTCATATAGATGTGTACTTATCTTTGTTCAATTGTGGTTGATTTTTAATTAGTAATTACTCTATACACTTTTTCATCCACATTTACACTCTTTTCATTTTGTATCGCACCTCCATACATTGTGTTTAGCATAAAAATCAATAATTTTTTCATCACTTCCTCACATACATGTATAAATGGTCTACATGGTGACACTCATCATGCGTATACACATTAACCATGACATAAATATGTAATTTAGAATCATATATTAGTTTAATATTTTTGTATGATGCACATGAAGATAATTAGATTAAGATTTTCGTGTTTACTTTAGGTTATTTTTAATAACGACATACGTGGATAACTTAGACACAAATTTAGAATATCATTTTAAGTTTTGCTTTATAATGATATGCATGAGTAAATTGAATGACAATTATGAGGTTATTTTACATTATTTTTTATATTGGCAAAGCTCGCTAATTTTGACATAGGTTTTGGATTTATTTTAGAATATTTTTATAGTGATAGTGGTAGGTAATCTTTTGGAAATATAATAAACCAATGACTATTATTATCAGAGTTTACTGGATTGATGTTTGATGTTTCTTATTATTGTGAGAATTTCTAGGATTTATCCTTTTTTCTAGTAAGTCTCGTGATAACTAATGCGGAGTCTCCAATGGAAAAAAATAAGACCGCATTTGCTACAAAACTATTACCTTGAGCTACCTCTCATTTGTTAAATATTCGAACACAATACTTATATAGATACATACTTATTATCTTCATCTGATTGTGATAGATTTTAGTTAGTAATTACTCTATAACGTTTTCATCCACATTTGCAATCTTTAATTTTTCACTTTGCATCACTGGTATGCGCTTGAATTTGTTTAATGGACCATAAGCTTGAGCTACAATTTTAACATAGAAATCTATATTCTCAATAGAATACAAATAGTGTATGAAATAGATGATTTAGAATCATATATTGGTGTATGTTTTTTATTAAGGTGATTTGGATTCAAATGTAGGGTTACCTCATGTTATTTTTTATAATAGCATATGTGGGTAATATATATGCAAATTTAAGGGGTTATTTTAAGTTATTATTGGAGTATTAGTGGTGGGAAATTTAGTTGCAAATTTAGGGGTTATTTTAAATATTGTTTATAATAGCGTAAGTGGGTAATTTTAATGAATATTAGGGGGTTACTTTAATTTATTTTATATTATGGCAGGTGGGTAATTTAGATATAGATTTAGGGGGTTGCTTTAGGCTATTTTTATAATGGCATAGGTAGGTAACTTTTTAGAAAACATAATAGATCCAATCCCTATGATGATTTGAGTCTAATTGGCGAGATGTTTTGCTTTTTTGTAAGAATTTCTAGAATTTCTCTCTTTTTATATAGTGTCCACCTAGGATCCTAGGTGGCTTCACCTGGAGGCTCCAAAAGAAGCCTCCAATTAGTAATAGTAAGATTGCTGTGTTTTTTTTCCTCCCAGTATATGAATGAAAGCTTTGGAATAGAGAGTCTTGTACCTTGACATACAAATTTTCTAGAAATTGTGCATACACTCCAACCTCGTGGATTTTTTTTATTTTAGCGGAAAAGTCGTTTTTGTCTTTGAACTATCTACCAAGACTCAGTTTAGTCCCTGAACTACCAAAACAGCCGTTTCAGTCCTCGAACTCTTTTGCACAGCTCAATTTCATCCTTCATCCTACATATTGCGCCACGTTGGCGTTTCAGTCCTCGAACTCTTTTGCATAGCTCAATTTCATCCTTCATCCTACATATTGCGCCACGTTGGTGTGCCATGTCAGCCGGTTCCATGTGTGTTAGGGTCAAGATGAGAGCCCCTTTCTCACTCCCCAATTGAGTTATGGATTGTACTGTAGTAAAAGGACCAATGCATCCTATTTAGTAAATTGTATCGAACAATTCAACCACTTTTTTACACACCGGCAAAAAGAGAATGTATACTTCAGCAAGTAATTCCAAACCAACTTTTTTACAAGTTCAGCAGTAAGAGGAGAATGGTATCTTACAAACCTCGAGCAAATAAGGACGTCAAACATTTATGGATATGTGCAGCATATAGAGGATAGAAAGGGTATTTTAAAACCTTAGCCGACTGGATGCAGACATGGCATTGCCAACATGGCACAACACGTAGGATGAATGACGAAATTGAGCTATTCAAGAGAGTTCGAGAACTGAAATGACTGTCTTGGTAGTTCAGGGACTAAGTTGAGCATTGGTCAATAGTTCGAGGACGAAAACGACTATTCCACCTTTCATTTTGTACTGTGTTTACATGTCTGAGACTAAATATCTATGCCTTTTCATGTTCCTCCCTGAAACGGCTCAACTTAGCTCAGCTCGGTCCACCTGGATTGGATACGAACTTGATCGGCTTGACTCGTTAACGGAACGAGCAAAAAAAATGTAGCTTGACTCGACTTGTTAGTAGTTGAAGCCAGCTCGTTGGCCCCGTGAGCTAGCTCGAGCTGCTGCTCATTATAGGTAACGAGAACTTCAGCTTGGCAACTTCCAAGCATTGGAACAATACTAAATTGCAGAATATACTAAATTCAAAAAAGATCGAAAGAAACCAAAGCAATGCCACAATTTGTTTTTGAGTGCACACAAGTCTCTGGAAGTTAAGGTGCCAATAGTAGCTCTATCAATTCAGGCACGGGTTGATTTGACGTGCTAGGTTTTGTTTTCTCCCCCACTATTCGCTGAGTTAAAACCTGAGTTCATGACAACACGCCTAGTCACCGCAGCTTTCAGCCAGTACAACGTTTGGGTTTGTTGATGTCACGTTATGCATAATGTGCAAGCTAGTACATGGGTACACTAATTTTTTTCCTAGCTTTTTACCATGCTTGCCATGGCTAGGAGTTTCTTAGCAACACCATTTTTTTCGACAAGTGGTAACTCCATTTCTGAAGCCAATTGTTGGTGCCAACTCGCAGCATGGGCTCCGATCCTAGAAAGGCAGAAACTCCATCGCCGACAGAGGTCAACACCATTCTCCATATGGCTTCTCTTCAAACGAATCACGAGAGACGAGATCGATCGGAGCAGCCAGCAGAGGATGAAGACGTGATCTGGACCTTGATTGATAGGGACCATGGGGGCCCAGTCCTTGCCTCCTTGGCGCCAGCCGCCAGACGAGATGCCATCGCAGATTCGCAGGCATTCATGGCCAACTCCGTGGCAACGAGCAATCTTTCTCCGGCGCTGATAGTTGATTCGTCCGTTCGGCGGCCACGAGAAGCCGCGGGCACTGACCACCGAGCCACCGACGCCCGGCATGCTCTGTTCACTAGTCATACCTGTTAGGGCATGTTCAACCATTTAGACAGTTGATGTCTACAAGGTTTGCCATGTCATATAAAGACACAGCAACACAGACAGCTTGTACAATGACTTGTCTACTAGACTGTCTGCATATAATTAAATTCATGCATGAACTTGTAAACAATAGTGATCGAGTATAAACTTATCTATGTAGCTCATATGTGAGGATGCATTTAGTTATCACTTATCAGTACAAAGTTCCATTCACAATTTCAGAAAAAAGAATAATATCGCTTACCTGTTAACATTCAGTTATCACATATCAGTAGAGGAGATTCAAATTCTAACCTAGAGATTGAAAATGAAGCTCAGTTCCATATTTATCAAAATGACATCTGCAGTGGTATTGAAGGCACATATTTCACTTTAAGTTAAATAAGCACAATATGAGTACAGAACCAGTGCATGTGTTATGTAAACTCATGACATAGAGCTTGCTGCAAAGAAAGCTAACTGTTTGTACCCAAACGAAAACTCTAAATTGTTCCCATCATCTCAATTCAGAATTGCTAACTAAAATATATAACTAAAAATTTAGAAAGTGCAAGAAGTTGTGTATAGTTAGAATTCAGAATTGTTAGCTAAAGAAAATATGTACTCAAGTTCAGAACTGTAGTCTAATCTCTGTAAACACTACACAACGCTAACATATATCAATTTTGTAAGTTTCCTCATCATTCAACCTACAGTACAAAACACTGAAACAAAGCTATAGAATACTCCATGCAATCTCGCTGGCTTTTTATGTGCATGTGTGCGTATTGCCAAGCTTTCAGGTAATAATTTTGTGCAATTTGATGTTTTTACAATATGATAAATTGGAATTGAACTTACAAGGCTACAAGATCTGAAGATGGGGTGGAGAAATTGAGATTCCACTGGCCACCGTGGAAGAAGTCAACACTGTGTCACAGCTGAGGAGGCGTAGCACCAAAAGACAGAAGAGGTGGGAGTCTTTAATCTAAAAGAGGCGTATTTTGTAACTTTACATTTTCTAGCAGTGAGTTTGCACTTTGTAAATAGTGGCAGCGAACCAGGGTTAAAGGCCTGGGTAGGGTGTTGAGTTGAACTCATCTTGTTATTCATTTAGCAATAGAACAACAAAGGGTAAAGGGGCTCGTTGCTCCTCCCTGATCTTGAAAATTCGATCCTCTCGTGTGTACTCACGTCGATGGAGATTGCCGACGGCCAAGGGGCATTTCAAGTGGTATCAGATTCAGTTATCCTCGGTGCGCGTCTGTATTCAAATTGCAGTATTCCATCGGTGTTGAACTGGTGAACTGAGTTGGTTTTGGGCGATTGATTCGTGTACCGCGCAGAACCAATTGCAATTCGAGATCCCCATGTAATTCCTTCTCGCAACTGGTTCCACTTGCGGACGATTTGACTCAGATTCATTGTGTGGGCGGCGGATCGAGAAGTTTTGGAAGCGGCTCTGGCGGCGGCGAGTTGGAGGAGCAGGAGGCAGTGACCAAGTGCAAAACTAGGGCGCAACGGCGAACATCTCGTCACGTGTTCGAGGAATCGATGAGTGACTGCTATTCTCCTTCAGCTTTGAGTGATTTAGTGCGTGCCTCGTGTAGCGGGGTTCGATGTTTCATCAAATCACGATGTAGTTCGCTTGGCTTGAGGTGTAGTCACCACGGCTCCTCCTAAGCCCTCGGTACAGACCAAACTGCTGTTGAGCAAGATGGATGAACGTGACCAGATGGATGATGCGCGGTGGGAACATGTCATGGAACATCTGGATCTGCTGTTTGCTCAGGTTGGGGACATCAATACTAATCAACAGAAAATTAGCAGCGCAGTTCAACATGAGCGCAAAAGTTGTAAAACAAATGCTTTTGAATTAGTAGCTGTTATCCAAGCAGATAGAGGCCACATGACAGGCAGTGGCTAAAGTGACACTTAATCAAGCAAGGGCTCAAGACACACAACCTGTCAGTCCAACCTCTTCTGAAACATCTCAAGATGAGCAGCAATTCTAGAGGCGCTGGCATTTTACTTCTTATGTGCCTCATCCTCATCGTCCTCGAAATCATGAGCGTCGTCAACATTCAGAGAGATTTAATCAGTACAAGGTGCAAGTGCCCAAACTAGCTTTTCCTATCTTTGATAGCAAAAATCCAAGGATATGGAAGGACAAATGTGAAAACTATTTTGAGATCCTGAACACACCAGACTTCATGAAACTAGTTATTACTTCAATGCATATGGATGGAAACTCTACTAGATGGCTGCAGGTGTACAAGTTGAAAAATGGACTTGGTAGTTGGGAACAGTTCATCAAAGTAGTAGAGGAGAAGTTTGGTGCAAATGAGTACAGGACAGCCTTGGGAGAGTTGATGGAGTTGAAACAAACAGCTTCTGTAGAAGAATACATTTCTGCATTTGAGATGCAGTATCAGTTGACCATGTTGAATACAGGGTTGGGAGATATGTTTTTCCTCAGAACTTTCGTGAAGGGTCTAGTTCCTAAACTCAGAACAACATTACAATCTTTGGTCCCTAAGACCTTGGAAAGAGCCTTGCTAGTAGCCAAGATTTAGTATCAGGTTTTGGAGAAAGGCAAATACAAAGCTTAGAAATCTCAGAATTTCTCTAAACCTCGAGGGAATATGTCAAAGGGAGATAACAAGAACAATTCTGCAAGTACTAATCTGCGGAAAGAAAGGCAGGTCATGAACTACAAAAGAGCCAACAACTTGTGTTTCTATTGTGCAGAACCTTACACTCCAGCCTATGTTGATGTTTGCACAAAGAGAACCAAAGCTCAAGTGAATGCACTGGTGGTGAATGACTTGGATATGCCCTTAACTGAGGAAGTATTGGCTCAGCTTGCTATAGAGGATTCCTTGTCAGCAGAATTTTTCCATTTGTCTCTCAATGCAATTTCTGGAATAGAGGAAGGGAAACAATGAAGGTTAGAGCCTTAGTGAAAAATCAGGTGATGCTTACATTAGTGGATAGTGGTAGCGGTCACAGTTTTGTCAGTAATGAAAATCTGAGAAGAATTAGGGTCGTTCCACTACCTACTACACCCAAGCAAGTCAAAGTAGCAAATGGGGATATACTGATCTCTAACAAATGGGTTCCCAACCTATCTTGGTGGTGTAGTGGTTATACACTTGAAACACATATGAGAGTTCTGGAGTTAAATTCTTTTGATGCAATTCTAGGATATGATTGGCTTAAACCACACAGTCCTATGGCATGCCATTGGTAGAACAAAACTGTGGAGTTTGAAGAGGGTGGAAGGAAGGTTGTGTTGCAAGGGGTTCAACAGCAAGTAAGGCTGATCAAGGAACTATCTGCTGAACAATTGGTGGAATGGTACAAGGGCAATGACATATGGACCATGGTCATTCTGTCTCAAGAGCAAGGAGAAGAAGTTGCTTCTACACCACCAGATATATTGTCCATCTTAGACCAGCATGCAAATGCCTTCTCTAACCCCAAGACATTACCTCTAGAGAGAGTGTATGATCATACAATTCCATTGATTCCTGGAATAGTTCCAATGAATTCCAAGCCCTACAGGTATTCTCCTCAACATAAAGATGAAATTGAAAAGCAAATGAAAGAAATGCTAGTTGCTGGTCTTATTGTTCCTAGCACAAGTCCCTTTGCTTCTCCTGTTTTACTCATTAAAAAAAGAATGGCAGTTGGAGATTTTGTGTTGACTATAGAAAGTTAAATGATTCGACTATCAAGAATAGGTTTCCCATACCTATTATGAAGGAGATTCTGGAAGAGTTAGAGATTCTGGAAGAGTTGGCTGGTAGCAAATATTTCACTAAACTTGATTTGAAGTCAGGGTATCATCAAGTGAGAATGAAGCTTCAAGATGAGCATAAGAAAGTATTCAAGACTCACCAAGGGCACTATCATTTTAAGGTCATGCCATTCGGTTTGACTAATGCACTAGCAACTTTCAGTGTGTCATGAATGAGGTGCTTTATCTCTTTCTCAAGAATTTTGTGATGGTATTTCTTAATGATATTCTTATATATATAGCCCATCTTTAAAAACCCATATAGTACATCTGCAACAAGTGTTTTGACATGAAAAGGAAATCTATGACAAGACTAATGGACTTGCAATTAGGGGTGGTGTATAGAAAAGGGATGGACAATGTGGCTGTTAATGCTCTATCTAGAATGAAGCACCTAATGGTTATTCAGGTTGTATCTACAGTACAACCATTGTGGCTGCAAGAAGTGGCAAATTCTTATATCACTGATGACCAGGCTCAGAAGTTGTTGGCCAGGCTAGCAGTACACAGTCCAGATGATCAAGGATACACACTTCATCAAGGTGTAATCAAATTCAGAAATAGAGTGTGGCTGAATAGTAATTCTGGGCTACAAACTAAAACTATCGCAGCTCTTCATTCTAGTGCTGTGGGAGGTCATTCAGGGCAGCAGGCTACTTATCAACGTATTAAGAAGATGTTTTACTGGAAAGGCATGAAGCAAGATGTGGAGTCATTCATCTCTCAATGTGCTATTTGCCAACAAGCTAAACATCAACATTCTCGACCAGCTCATCTTCTACAGCCTTTGCCAATTTCGGAGGAAGTGTGGAAGGATATATCTCTGGATTTCATAGAAAGTCTTCCTAAGCATGATGGCTTCAGTGTCATTCTGGTGGTGGTCGACCGTTTGACCAAGTATGTTCATTTCTTCCCGTTAAAAACATCATTATACTGCTATTTCTGTGGCTTGGGTCATATATGATGGGGTGGTTAAATTGCATGGTCTTCTCAAATTAGTGGTCTCAGATAGAGATAAGGTTTTTACCAGCGCAATATGGACTGAGCTCTTTAAGTTGATGGGGTCAAGCTGTTATTTAGTACTGCTTATCATCCACAAACAGATGGTCAAACAGAACATGTGAATCAATGTTTGGAGATGTACTTGCATTGTGTTGTTGGTGATTCTCCTAGGCAGTGACATTCTTGGCTTGGTCAGGCCGAACTATGGTATAATACCAGCTTTCACTCTTCCCTAGGGTGTTCACCTTTTAAAGCATTATATGGCTATGATCCTGATCTGAGAGTCGGGCCTTCTATTCTAGTTGATGCTCATGCTCTAGTATCGGATTTTATTGGGGACAGAGAAGTACAGCTGACTATGTTGAAGGAAAAATTGTTAAGGGCACAAACAAAAATGAAACTTGCAGCTGACAAGTATAGAACAGTGTCGTGTTGAACTCGTGTTTATTCATTCAGCAATAGAACAGTGAGGGGTAAAGGGACCCGTTGCTCCTCCCTAATCTCACGAATTCGATCTTCTCGTGTGTACTTACGTTGATGGCGATCGTCGGCGGCCAAGGGGCATTACACACTGATTGTAGACGGAGGTGTTGGCTGCCGTCGGCTGAGGGGGCATTGTCCGCCTATGAGCAATCCGCCGCCGTGCCACCTCCTCTGCTTTCCGTCTTGCTGGGCCCATCGGTGAGGAAGCAATGGAGCCGGAGACTGCCCTTCCGCTTCCTAGCCGCTGCCGCACTCTTCTTCCGCTCTAATGACGTAACCAAGACACGGTCAGCCGCTACATTGACGTGCCCTTCTGCTTCCTAACGACCGTTGCCGCCGTGCTCGTCATCTGGCATCTAGTGGGGAGGGGAATGTATGGTGGTGGACTGGTGCGGAAGGGGATTTGGCGCACGCAGCGCCTTCGATTTCTCACATGTCGCAGTTGATCCGGAGGAGCAACCCTTGAACGGCGACGAGGTCGTACAACACGCGCCGACCCGTCGACTCATCCTCGGAGCACGGGCTATACAGATAGTTATTACTTGTTTATGGGTTGTACATGCCCTTAGTTGTTACTTGTATTGTTGAGGTGATAGGGTTTGGATTTTATGCTCAAGATTGATGTTTGTTATATTGTTCATGAACTCTGTTTCTACTGCTGGCACCGATATCAATACCGGAATCTTGTTTGACTCGGGCCTGCACCGGCCCACTACTGCCTTGTACTACAAGTGGTAGTGGAATAATGATTTTAGCTCTTTTAAAAAAATATATATTTTAGCTAGCCACAATCTTTTTTTAGATGTGACTATGGGTGGTAAAGGATCCTTTAATTTAGCCTAGTAAATTTAAGAATCAGGCTTCATAAGAGCTGAGCTATAATAATATAAGATTTTGAGCTAAAAATTAGATGGTGCTGAGTTAGATTGCTAAGAAAATATAAGAGCCGCGATGACACGGCGTGCGCGTCTACTGTTGGGCAACAACCAATAATACGTGCTGATTGCAGAAGCATTTGCAGCACCTCCAAATGTGGTTGTCGGACGGTGGAAAATACATTTTGCCCCGTTTTTCTTTTCCCACTTCCGGTTTTGTCCCTCGTCAGTCGCCACCCATGCTGTGTTGGGTCCATTCGTGTGCAAAATCACCGGTATTTCCGCGATGATGTACCTGCCTCGTCCATTTCAGAGTGGTCGATCACTAGTGTCCAAGCTTCGACCGAGAATATTTGCTCAAGTAAGTATTCAGTTAAGTGAAGTGATCCCACTAGAAAAAAATTATGGAAAGGGCAAAGAGGTAAAAAGTCCACGCGTCCTGCCCTGCACCGATAAAAGGCCCGTACAGGGCTGTCTCCCTCCGCACCTCCAGTGCTGGTCGAGGCTGCCCAGCTTCGGAATGCTCTCCATCTCCATCTCCCAGGACAAGGCTGCCTGACCCTGACCGCGAGATTGATATATACAGTACGTATATACCGTGGACAGCATCAACTATTCAGCAGTCTGGCTCTGGCATGGCCGCACGGCAGCCGGCCGGGGCCATGTGACTCGCCACGGGAAGCCGCCAGTGGCCGCGCATACCCGGCCACCACCCGGCGGCCGCGCTCGCCCGCCTCAGCGCGGCTCAGCCTCACCACTTTTTCTTCCTCCCGTCCGGCGGCCGGGGACAATGTCCTGTGGCCGCGCCTACCTGTGACGCGAGATTCCTCCGCGCGCGAGAGGGGCCGGGCCGCAAAGTGACGGACGTGGCCGGCCACCGGTCGTGCCCCACTGCCCCCGGTTGCTTTGACAAGACGCGTGAGCACAGAGAGTCCACAGGGAGCAGGGTACAGACGCACAGTGCGAAGCCGCAGTAGGTCCCGTCCGGCACCCAGGAACAGGCGAACGGCATGCATGGTGATGATGCACGGCACGACGAACTACTGCAGAAATGAGAAAGAACACCCGGCTGGTGCAGGCGAGGTACGTTACGGACTCGACCCCTCTCGCCGTCGTCTACAGGCAAGCCACAGATGCACTATTGATCGAGGCCATGTTTAGTTACTCCCAACTCCCAACTTTGACACTATGCAAAAAGAAGATTCCCCATCACATCAAACTTGCGGTACATGCATGGAGTACTAAATGTAGATGAAATTAAAAACTAATTGCACAGTTTTGTTGTATTTTGCGAGACGAATCTTTTGAGCCTAATTAGTCAATATTTGGACAATAATTCACAAATACAAACGAAACGCTACAGTGTGCTACAGTGCTGTAACAGTAATTTGGCACCTCCCAAATTCCCCAACTAAACAAGGCCCGAGTTTGTCTGACAGGCCACTTTGACGGGCCGTACCGTAGGCCATGTTGGGGTTTTGACCCGTCACGTGAAAAAGTGCCTGCATTCTGACCCTTTTCTGCAGAGAGCATGACTGCATGAGGTATGACCCTAGTCCATGTTCGTTCGTTCGTCGATGCCTTTGAAAAAGGGTGACGAGGCAGACAAGGCGAGCTGCTAGGGGCAGGGCAGGCGGCAGCCGGCAGCCAGCAGAGGCCGAAGAATATGGGATGGATTGCGGGCGGTGGGTGTGGCGACTTTCACTCGATCGCGGCTGGGGCTGGCGGCCCTGCCCTTTACCACCTTTCTTTGACGTCTGCACCCTCTCCTCGATCTCCGCGCGGTTGGCCATTCCGCCTACATCCTTGTCACCCAGAGTTGTTGGTTGTTGCATGCTGCTTCTTTCGTGCTGGGCGAGCTTCTTGTCATCCAAAGTAGGCGTGCAACTGTGCAAGGGCATTTTCTGTAGCCTCGATTGTCTATCAGTTGTCTCACGGCCGTCACGGGCTTCGTAATCATCTTTATCATGGGGTAACCTACTCTATTGTTTCAGGCGGCAGAGAGGACAGGAGGGATGGATGCCAACCATATAGTCTCGTGAACAGTCGGCCAGTCCTTTGGACACAAGGATCTATGAGAAGGTAGGGGTCACATGCATGGTGGATCCAAAGAAGACAACTTGGTCATGCACTTTTGTGATTTCTGTTTTTTCATTGAACTTCTTAGCTTGGCTAGATGAGACGTATGATGTTTGGCGCATTAACAATTGGATTATAGAACGATAGTATATAACTTCCACCACGAGTTATTATGTATCGAATGGTAATAAAACTTTATAGTAATAACATTTTTCACAACAAATCTAATGATACTTTCTCGGGCAACAATTAATGTTAATGTTAGTGAGTACTCCCTCCATCTATGTTTATAAGGTA
This sequence comes from Setaria italica, assembly GCF_000263155.2. NCBI lineage: Eukaryota > Viridiplantae > Streptophyta > Magnoliopsida > Poales > Poaceae > Setaria > Setaria italica. The sequence continues at coordinate 1,616,031 of NC_028450.1, read as the reverse complement.
TGGTATGACTCAACACGGTCTTCCAAACACTTTAACCATTCATTTATATTATATTATATTATTTATGGTTATAAAATTATAATCATGGTACCAAACATATAAAGTTTACATTATAAAAATAAAAAAAATTAATAGTCAAATTATTGGTTAGATTGTAAAGTTTTAATCTTAATATGCATGTGCGTCTTGTAAATAAATTGTAAATAAAAAGGGAATATTTGAGTGCAAGCCGATATACTCCTGCGGTCGACGATGGTGGTAATGATTATGACTTGTTGCCAAATTTAATTACCTGTGTAAGTGATCATCTTGTTGTGCTAGCATCAATGAGCGGAGGCTGTCTAGTGGAGGAAGTTTCCAAAGCCAGGAGAATGTCTGTCTTTAGAAAAAAAGCAAAAGAAAAGCCAGGGCAGCTAGTATAGGTGCCCTATAAAGAAAGATAGGGCACCCGGTGACTTTATTTAGCACAAGAGGAGGTCACGCCATAGACCTAGACAAAAGACAAGCACATGCATGACTGTGTGGTTAACTAGCTTCTTGTAAGGGGACGTTTGGATACGAGGTGTTAAGTCAAATCGGATATTCGGATGCTAATTAGGAGAACTAAATATGAGCTAATTATAAAACTAATTGCAGACCCCTGTGCTAATTCGCGAGACGAATCTATTAAGCCTAATTAATCCATCATTAGCAAATGGTTACTGTAGCACCACATTGTCAAATCATGGACTAATTAAGCTTAATAGATTCGTCTCGCGAATTACACTCCATCTGTACAATTAGTTTTGTAATTAGCCTATATTTAATACTCCTAATTAGCATCAAACATCTGATGTGATGGCCAAACAACCTCTAAATCAGGAGGAATGAAAGGGCACGGGGTTTACAGTTTACTTAGAGCAAGCAGTAGAGATCATTTAGAGTTGCATGCTCAGGAGCTAGAGTAGGTGCATCTCGGAAATCTGATCGGAACGAATTGAAAAAAAACAAGAGACAGACTTGGATTTGTAGTTTCTCTAGAATTAATATGGAGAAAACAGTCCCATGCTCCAAGATTCTTCTGGGGAAGTTGTACACTTGCAAACAACATCGCACACACTAATGTTCATTCCCTTCAAATTAAGATACCGCCATTTTTTTTTCTGAAAAGAAATATACCGCCATTTCCCTCCAAGTTACATTTTGGTACACAGGGGCCCTGCCATGCCATGCAGATGCGGCCCAAAGCGCTCAACCGGGTCAACCCACTGGGCATTGTCAGTGGCGCAGCGATTTGTTCCTTGCGGCGTGTGAGATGATGGTTCGTTCATCGGTTCATGTGCAGGCGGCCACGAGAAGCCGCACCGAGATCTTTCGGCCAACGCAGCGCCAGCGCTCGCAAAGCTGGGAATACCATCGCCATGAAATGAAACCAACCAAACCGGGGCAGAGCCTCTGCCTCTGCCTGCCTGCCGGTCACAAGATCATCTCTCTCACGCGACGGAGATTGGCCGGAGAAGCAGAGGTCGGCAGTGCCCGTGCCACTCGTCCGTTTGACTGATCCATCGGCCATGGCCCATGGCTCGGGATCCAATCCAAGAGGGACCGACCTTGCTATCGGCCGGCGCGGGGGCTCTGCTCCGCGCGATTCCATTCTCCGGCGACGAGACGCCGGACGTGACCTGCACGTCCACCCCGAATTTACAGCGCCCAGTCAAGGCATCCGCAAAGGTCAGCGGCACGCATCAGCTTCACCTGCCTCTGCAAGTCTGCATGCTGCCGTTGGCCACGACTGCAACCTCATCGCCCAGTATAAAAAAATGCTGCTGCAGCAGGCAGCAGCGGGTGCAGGCAGCACCAGTAGTCAACTCCACTACCAAGGCAAGAACGGCTGACGCACGCACGGATCGACGATCGAGTTTTTGTCCTGCTGATGACCCGCCCTTTTTATGGAGCACCTTGCGAACGCACGCGACGTCCATCGTTTCCTCTGTCCGGCCGGCCGGGAGGGAGGACGGCCGCAGTTTTGGCCTGGTGTGGATCCTGTCGTCGCCTCGTCGGTTCACTTGGATGCCCCCCGCGGCCCAGCGCGAGCGACATGTACGGGGTACCAAATACCAATCCGTTCGTCTCCACGAGAACACTGGCATGCTGGTCCAAATTGCAAGTTTGCAACAGTCGCGGCTTTGGAAAGAGAGGCAGACAAACTGGGGCAGGAGGGAGCCCAAGGATTGGACGTTGCACCTGCATCCCGAGTGGAGTGGTGCTGCCAGAATGACGGCATGGCACGGACCGAGCTAGTATCTGTTTCAATCGAGTGTGGTGTGGAGTGCGTGCTCGCATCAGCATGCTGTGCGCTTGTGCTGGGTGGGGGCAGTGCTTTTAGGCTTGCGTTTGCGTACTTGGGTTTGACAAGACTCCTGAGTTCCCCGGCTTCATCCCCCTCGCGATCTCAACGTCTTTCCTACGGGGAAAAGTTACCAAATGCTCGTTTAGCTCCTGTGGTTTCTGCGGTTAACTGCAGTAGAAGAACACTGGGCTACTATGGCGAACCAAATGATACTTCTGCTTAACCAAATGATACTTCTGCTTATCTTTTTCCGGTCACGCTCGACAATCTCCCAACCGGAGAGGTCGGGTCAGGTCACATGCGAGTGGAATGTGGACGCATTTGTCGAGAAATATCCCTTGATTAAGGAGGCGTGCATAGTGACTGCCCACGTCACATCCATGCAGGCTACTCCAGAGACCAGGAGAATCTCCCTGGACATCCGGTACCCATTCAAAGCAGGACACCTTATGCACGGTTAGGATGGTGACATGATGCAAAGGTCCACACAAACTGCAGCTCCTGGCCTCCGGCTGCTGCCATACAGTTTAGACCCTTTTTTTCAATCCTCTTTGATTTTTTTTTTTTGCGAAAACAATCCTCTTTGATTTGGCTTAACAGAGCAGCCGGTTTAAACTTGGAACACCGGAAAAGCGCCAGACCAGCAGGCTGGGAATGAGCAGCTCGCGTTGGGCATTTGGGCCAGATCTCCAAGAGTATTGGGCCGGAAGGACTTACAGACTAGCTCAATCCGGCCTGGTTTTCTTTCTGTTCACATTCCGGCCCACGCCAAAGCCTTGTGGCTCACACAACAGTAGTAGTATGCTGTACTCCTACATTGGTAAAAAAAAATAAGCCTTTTCAAACATTACAGTCGACGGATCGTCTTTAAGTACTCGCAATCATAGCCCCGCGCGCTAGTGCGTGCGCTACTATGCTAGTAGCGCTAGCCAGTTAATTACTAGTAGAAACAAGTGAGAGCAAGGTATACAATTCCAAAATGATGATACATGCTATGAGAGCAAGTATAATAAGGGGCTGTAAGCTGGCTGAATGCTAACGTGGAGGAGAGAGAAGAGGTAAGAGAGGAGAAACAGGCTATAAGTTTACAGCCGACTTGGGCACAGAAACCAAGAAACTTTGTGAGAATGACTTTTAGACCATGTATTAATGGTGAAGAGTTAACCATTGTACGAGTGGGCTAGAAAAAGGCTGAGAGAAATTTTGTAGCCCGCTTGCTAGCTGCGTTATTCTGAAAGTGAAACCATCCAAAAACAAAGACAAAAAAACACGCAGTTGACGCGCAGAAACTCATCGTTTGCATCTCCACAATGACCTCAACTAAGCACGCGGCGTGCTGCCCACATTTTGCAGCGACGGACACAGAGATGCGCTCCGTCCAAGACGCCCAAATTTTTTACTGCGAATGCCACCAATTAACTCACGTAATCTCCGTTCCGTGCAATGCTAAATACGAAGGTATCTAGCCGTCCGTCCGTACAGCTAAAGTTTTCTCCGTACCGGTCACGCACGCGGCCGCGTCAGTCTCGACGGGCTGCGGCGCTCGGGCCATGTCCGCCGACGAGCCGGACACCTGCTGCCGGTGGAGCCGCGACTTCGTCGTGGCGCACGCCGTCTTCGCGAGCGGCTTCGTCACGGCGCCGGTGGCCGTCCTCCTTCTGGTCCACCGCCCGCGCGAGGGCCGCGCCATCTTCTTCGCCGCGTTCGCCGCCTTATGCACCGCCGCCAGCCTCATCCTCTGCCTCCACTTCTACGCCGAGCTCAGGCGCCCGCCCTGGCCGCGCTGGCGCTCCGCGTCCGGAGGCGGCCAGCAGCTAGCGGAGGGCGAGTCCTTCGTCGGCGTCGACCAAGAAACGACGGCGCGGGAGACGTCGCACGCCCTCCGCCACCCCGAGCACGAGCAGCCGATGACGCGCCGCGTGGAGATGCAGGCCGCCCTCGCCTCGGGTCGCATCCCGAGCTACGAGTACCTGGGCGACGTCGACGTCGATGGCGGCGCGGCCGAAGACTGCGCGGTGTGCCTTGGCGAGGTGGAGAAGGGGGAGACGGTGCGGCGGCTGCCGGCGTGCCGGCACGTGTTCCACAGGGAGTGCATCGACCTGTGGCTGCGCGGGCACGTGACGTGCCCGGTCTGCCGGTCTGGCGTGCTGCCGGCGGCGCCCGAACGGGCGGTGGAGGAGCTCGTGGTGAACATTGGAGTAGTTCATGGGCGGCCCACGGCGACGATCTGAGCCCCGCCTGGCATTTATCTTCTCGGGCCGGCCTAGCAGCCCAGGGTAAATATATCTCATGCGGCGCGCGCTGTTAGGCAAAGTGGCCAAGGCTTAATTTTCTCTGCACGTAAATTGTTGGATACTGAATTACTGAGTGTACGGCAGTTCACAAGAACTGTATCACCCTTAAAAAATCAAGAACTGTATCACTGTGCAACGGATGTATAAGCCTTTAGACGCGTCAAAGCCTTTCTGCTTTTGCAGATATGATTCTTGAGATGCCAGGAGAAGAGGGCGCTTCTAGATATTGCCGAAGGCGACAAATCCACAGCCATCGCCTTCAGTGGCCCAATAATAAGCTCACAAGCTCCTCGTCTTCCTCTCCGCCCACAAGTTGCTCGTCGTCGTGCCCCCGCGGCGCCGATGTTCCTCGTGTCCGGCAGCTCCTGCCGCCGGATAAGCTGCCGCTATCTGCCACCATCTCTCCTCTCCTCGCACCCGCACCGTCCTTCTCCATCATCTCCGGCGGCTGGAGTTGTTGAATCTGCCACCATCATCCGCCACCGCCCCTTAACCGTGTTCCATTGAGAAGCTCACCGTGACGCCCCTGCCTCCTCCGCCACCCGCGGCCGGCGGCGCCTCACCACCTCGCCGCCTTGCCCACAACCCGTCGTCACCGCCAGTCCACCAATGCCCATGGGCCCTCCCTCTGTACCTGTGAACTCGCTGGAGAAGACCACCCCCACCCCCGGCAACCCCGAACCCAAACTGGCAGAGCTCGCGTGCAGGAGATGCAGAGGCGGACGGAGGAAGAAGAAAGCTGAGCGGCCAAAATTACCCTTCGCATATGGACCCACTTGTTAGCTAGCGTCGTGCGCCAATAGTAGATCTATGCCGTGAGGTGACACACTTGGCAATGTGCGTGGGCTTTCCGCTTTCTCCTAACCATCACAGTTGCTGCTCTTGGGGCACCACACATGTTGGGCGCTAAATACCATGCGCATCTTCCTCTTGTCAATGTGTTGTGCGGTGTCTGAGTGTCATGGGTATTATAACATACACCTATTCGTCTCCTGCGCCACCATCAAATTTTTTTTAAAGTAGCAGGGGTTAGGGTTTAATAGCTAACCTCGTATGCAGGAAGAAAAAGGAGCCTCTCAGGCCATCAAGCTACTGTTCAAGTCTAAAAAAATTAATTCTTCGTTTAACTGTATTGCTCTCTGACGGGTGCACCCTTTGTGTGCCTGTTTGTTTTTTTTTTTTACCATTTCCAGCCTCCCGTTTCAACGGACATCCTGGCCCATGTGTCATCTTGGCCCATCGCAATCTGCTTCCGTCGTCTAGGCCTCCTATTATTGGGCTTCGCCTGCCGTGCGCGTCGTCAATGCCTCAATATTTCGCGCTCCTATCGTTTGGCCGAAACAGACACCGCCCGCCCCGCCGATGCTCGCTGTCGCCGAGGGGTGTTTGGATCGTAGAGTTAAAGTTTAGTCCGTGTCACATCGGATATTCGGATGCTAATTAGGAGGATTAAATATGAGCTAATTACAAAACTAATTGCGGAACCCCTAGGCTAAATCGCGAGACGAATCCATTAAGCCTAATTAATCCATTATTAGCTAATGTTTACTGTAGCACCATATTGTCAAACCATGGACTAATTAGGCTTAATGGATTCATCTCGCGATTTAGCCTAGGGGTTGTGAAATTAGTTTTGTAATTAGCCTATATTTAATACTCATAATTAGTGTCCAAACATTCGATGTGACAGGGGCTAAAGTTTAGACCGGGATCAAACACCCCCTAAGGATGGCAACGGGCGGGTTCAGCTTAAGTCGAGTGTCTGAGCATCCAAAATTGAAATCCGAACCTAAAATCCGAATCCTCCCCGAATACCGATTCGGGTGAAAATCTGTCCCCGAAACCGAAACCCGCGAATCCCCAAAACTTGATGGATTAATCGAAACCCGGCGGAGGGCGGGTGCGGCGGGGGTTGGGCGGGGTGGGGTGGCTAGCGGGGTGGAGGGCGCACGACGGGGCTGGGCGGAGGCGGGGTGGCGGGCGGAGGGTGGGGGCGGAGGGCGGGGTTGGGTGAAGGATTTCAACTTATATACTTAGGGTTACTAGGTGGGCTTCTAGTAGGCTGAATGTTTCGGGACTCGATGGAGCTCCACGGGTGAATTTAAGAATTTGCCCTAAACCCACAGTATTTCGGGTATCCGAACCCGCAAATCTGTGAGCGAAAACTAGGAACCAAAACTCAAACCCGCGAACCCGAAACCTGCGGATATCTGCCCCGAACCCGATTCGCTGCCATCCTTACGCCGAGCCATGCGGTCGTCGGCTTCATCGGCGGTGTTCACCATGATGGATGCTCCGAGCCTCTTCAGATCCCCTCCCAGTTGGTGCTAAGGCTCCTCGATTTGGATTCCCTTTATTCCTACGCTGCAGCACCTCAGCGGCTAGACGGATCAATGGGACGAGCCTGGGTTAGGGTGTCCGCACTCGTCGTACTCTATTTTCATACTCTAAAAGGAATATTCTATCCTAGTCATCGAGATTCTCTCCTCTATACCAATTTCTCCCGCACTCATGTTACTCTATCCTCATACTCTATACCAACTACCACATATTTTATTCCCCTTCCTCCCCCCTCTCTCTCCAGCCGTTCCCCTCCCCCTCCCGACGCCTCGCCTCTTCCTCCTCCACACCAGCCCCCTCGCACTCCTCCCTGCCGGCTCCTCCTAGACCTCCTCCCTACCGGCTCCTCCTAGGCCTCCTCCTTACCGGCCCCCTCCTCCTCCCCGCCAGCTCCTTCCTCCTCCTCCCCGCCGGCCCCCTCCTCCTCCTTCCCGCTGGCCCCATCGTCCTCCTCCACCCTGGCCCCCTCCTCCTCCCCATCAGCTCCTCCCTCCTCCTCCTCCCCACCAGCCCCCTCCTCCCTGCTGGCTCCTCCTCGGCCTCCTCCCCGTTGGCCCCCTCCTCCTCCTTCCCGATGGCGGCGGCGACGGTCCAGCGACGGCGACGGCGGCCCAGCGGCGGTGGCGGCGGGTCCAGCAACGGCGGCGGTCCAACGGCGGCGACAGATCCAAGCGGAGGCGCGAGGGAAGGGGGGTCGTTGGGGTTGGCAGCCTCGAGAGGCGAGTAGCGGGCGCCTTGGGCGTCCGCTAGGAGTAGCGGACTGTCGGCCGTCTGCTTGGGTAGCGGACGCCTCCCAGTACCGCGGTGCAGGGTTTTTTCCGCTATCGCGGTGCTGGAGGATGGTTTAGCGGGTGCCAGTGCGAACAGCCTTAACGCCGGTATTCAACGGCTCCTTCGAGCCTAATCCGGTGAGAGTTCCTACTGTCCCTGTCTTCCTCTTTTGTGCTTCAGATATATCCAAGCTTCTTCTACATTTTAAATTTCTTGCCTTTTTTTTGCCTTCTATAGAAAGCACAACCATATCCAAAAGTCATATGCTTGGCTCAACAAGACTACAAAACATTATGTTCACAAAATAATTTTATTCCTCCGAGAGCTACATCGCTAAGTGAGATATACATTTGTCTAGGATTAAAATGACCTCTTAGCAGGGTCGGTCCTGAAATTTGGGAGGCCCAGGACGAAAGTAAAACTTGAAGCCCTTTAATATAAACATTATAACAAATATATATGAAATGTTACCAATAAATACTTAAATGTATCTAAAGCAATATTCATATCAAATTATTTATACATATTACCTTAAAAGTTTCTTCTAACATTCTTCGATGCAAAGTCACTTAGGAAATTCAATATTTTCTTCTCTTATAGGCCTTTTTGGACTAATATGTCTCTTGTTTTATTCTCAAGATTATCCCAATTTCTTGGATCATAAATATCTGAAGTGTAAACTGGTTGCTCATCAACACTAGCAGACTGTGCATGTGCACCTGATGCATTTACTGTGTTCTCAGATTCACTTACATTGTTATCATCGACGTTGATGTTAACATTTTCTTCCTGATTCCCATTAGTTGGTTCATCCACAACAACTATTGCCAACTTATTTGGGTTTGTCGAAGCGCTCGTATTACTCTCAGGACCCTGATTACTCTTGCAAAATTTATCCATAGCTCCTCTCTGTGATTCTATCAACTCATCCAAACGTCTTTTCTTTTCCTTTTCTTGTTACCTGATTCATATTTTCTAGATGACATGATATCTCATAGTGCTAAAATTATTATAAATACACAATAGTTATAAATCAGTTGAGGTTAAGTAACTTGTGATAGTGAATTAATAATTAATGGTATGGAGAATTGGGGAATTGGCAATCGAATCACCTGATCACAGAAGTGAATTGACGATCTCCTATCTAAACTCTGCCCGTCCGCCATTCTGCCGAGGGGCGGCGGGCGCGCGATGTGAGCGGGAGAGAGGACCAGCAGTAGGATGAGGCGATAGGGATGAGAGGGTGCGGTGGATGAATTGGGCCCTTTTATTAACCATGAAGTAGGCCCACCTTAATGTGGCGGAACCACCCAGATTAACCCGGCTAAAGTGTACTCAATGTCACCTCATATGCAATCAGACACTTTAATCAAGTTAAAATGACAGTTCTGGGTTTCACCTAATAAAACCACATGTCTCGGATCGAAACAAAGCATATCGCACGAAGACAAGTCTAGAGATTACAACAATCTAGATAAATTATTACAGGTCCCACATTCAGTTATTACAACTCAAGAGTTCAAAAGCATGAAGTAGATTTCAGAGTTCAAAAGCAGCAAAAAAATGGTAGTCTAACATCCAACAATACCATGGTGAATATATTAAGCACCACAATCCTCGCCGACCAAGGATGGGTCCCACTTGACTGTCCTGCCCGGAAGGAGTTGGGATGGCCAAGTCACATAAGCAACCAAGCAAAGAACAACACCTGAAAACAAAGCCACAAGCAAGGCTGAGTATACTAATACTCAACAAGGCTTACCCGTCAGCTGGTAACTACTTCACCGACTCCTAGACATGCAAGGCTTTTTGGCTGAGGGGTTTATTTTGCCAAATTCTTCTAAAGTAGGTCCTTACTTTCAAGTTTTAGCAAAAGGTTCTAGTTGGTTTAACCATTCTAGGTAAACACCTATTCTAAGCAAGCATGTTGAACAAACAATTTAATCAAGCATCATTATTGGTCATCATCCTTTGTTCCACTTCTTACTTAGTGCAGCATAGTGATCAAGCAGTCTCAAACTGTGAGAGGCAGACGATTCGAATCGAGTTTGTTAACCTTGCAAGGCGGACCTAAACCCACGATATATGTTATTGCCACGTCGGGTTCACATATATCAGCCGTCCCCATCAATTCGCGGCGTTTGTCCAGAGCCCACTTCCCTTGAAATACAATGCCCCACCGGTCCCGGAATGTCGCCATACCGTGGCTGCCCTTGTACCCACATGCGGCCGCATGGGAACCTAGTTCCAGAGAGAGCGGGATAAAGGTCCATGCTGGTTCAATCAGGTACTAGGCTTCCCCATCCCATACTAGGTATGAGCTTAGTACTTTCAAACTCTTGACCACAAATACCGTCACGGTTCAACCTTAGCAAAATTTTCCACTAGACAGACGGGGCAATCCACCAATTCAGAACCAATTGTCCGGCCCTGCCCGCCAATCCTTATGATTTCAACATAAGTAAACAGGCAACTCCTATGGCTCATGAGTGATAGAAAATCACTCGACTTTTACCGAGTCCCGCTTTAGCATTGCAACTACTCGTCTAAATATATTAGTATTCAATACATAGGTACCTAGGATCATGCAACTAGGGTTTCAAGCAACTCCTATGAACTTAAATGCACAAACATAAGTAGTGCATAAATTTAGAAAACTGGATTATGCTCCGGGGCTTGCCTTCTTGCCCTAACTCAACCTTGGGCTCTTCCGAACTTGGTTTGGGTCTTGATTACATTCAGCTTAGCAGGAGGGTGTCCTTCTTCGCGTTCTAGGATAAGCTCGTACATTCCGTCAGCAAGGTTAGCTTCTACATGAGATGCATATGCAAGATTTTAATTACAAGCTTTCATAACGTAGGTTTTATCTCGTTAATTATTGCACAAGCATAAGGTTTATTTTGGACCACAATTACTTAGACAAGGTTATATCCATTTCTTTTCTTGTAAAGTAAGGTGTGACGTGAATAGAACTCATGCTTTACTTTGATGGTGATTGTGTACACATATAATATTTTAACAACTTAGACTTCACAAGAGAAAGGTGGGGGTCATTTTGGTGCTGAAAAACGTATAACCATTTCCCTTACCAAGTGACCATTCTTTGACTAGGCATGGCTAAGCAGCTGCAAGATCAAGTTATTATAAAACCCATACTACTCGAGAGACAAGGTATGTGATCACACAGCAAGGGAGTTAAAAACATAGGTTCTAACAATGCAATAAAATAACCTACACGCAACCCATAGCGACACATAGCAACCATTTTAAAGCCACCTAATAAAACAAAACCGAAAATACTTTGCAAGCTACCCCATGAAAAAACCTTCTCTCTCACGGATCTACCCTTTTTCTTTCAATCTACCCCCTGCGTTTCACAATCTAGCCCTCGGACAGATTCCACCTTCACACATAACTCTGGATCTTTATGGATAACCCCCTACACTTTCTATTCTCCAAGCAATCAGATCCTCCTTCTTCTACCTCCGGCCAAAACACACAGAGCACAACAGTCACGCACGCAGGGGCAAAGGGGGCCGGTCAGGGAGAGGGGAAGAGGCGCGACAGATCTAGGGAAGGTAGTGGCACCATGCCCAGGGCCAGGGGACTCCCTGGAGTAGCGCAGGTAGGGAAGAAGGGGGTGGCACACACAGGCTCCGTGCGGCGACGGGAACGCCGTTGACAAGCACCAGAACATGCATGGAAAGTTAGCGAATGCAGAAGAATAATGTGAGCATGAGCACCAGTGACTCACTGCGAATCCATTTGAGCTGTCGGTTGGGGATGATGATGGCCGGAGCATGGGGCACCATGGTGAGGTTGTGATGGCGGTTGAAAACTTTTGGAAGTTGGGGGAAAACTTTGATTCTGGCTGGTTCAGTGGCCGGTGGGTGACGGGGAGTGGCGGAGGGCGTGACTGAAGAAGTGGAGAAGCTATGGGCGCGAGCTATTGGAGGGAATATGGCTGGAGTTGGGCGGATTTCGCCGGAGAATAGGGACATGTTGGGGAGCTCGGCAATGGGGAAAGTTTCTGTTGGAAGGCAAAGGAGGGGAAGGAGGCTTGGGAGAGGGCTGATTTAAGGGTTGGGGTGCAAGAGGATAAGGATGAGACGATAAGGATGACACGGTGATGTTGCGCGGCATTGGCGATGAGGGGCGGTCGGCGGAGTTCAACGGTCACGTGGCGGCCATGCTTGCTGACCGGGGCTTTGCCCAACCGGTGGCGAGGAGGGGCGTGGCACGGAGGGAGCTTCACGTGGGCGTCGCCGTGGTGGCCACTCGGCGAGGGGAGGCCTTGCTGGCACGGCCAGAGCTGGCCAACCAGCGATCTTTGGTGCCTGTTCACCAAAAGAGCGATGAGCAGGTGGAGCGAGAGGTAGGAGATGACACTGACGCGTGGCCCCGCGAGAAAAGCAAACAAAAACAACTAGCTCAACTTTCTCCCTTCATTTGACCCTCCTAAAGTTGTCCAAAAATTCCCTAAAAATACTCTTTGAAAAGATAAAATCACCAATAATCCAATGCAACAAGAATCAACTCAAAAGTTATTATGGTTTGCACGCAATTGATAAAACAAAATAGCTAAAATTGAACTTTAAAGGAATTTTTAACCCAAGCAAACATCTCTGAAAAATTTGGTAAAAATAATAAAAATCCCTAAATGGTATCAAGTATTTAAATAAAATAATTGGGGGCACAGTGGTATGTAAAAATTGGGATTTCTTCATAAATTTGATTTTTCAACAATAAATAATAATTTCTAGGCACTTAACAATGCATGGCTAGAAATTTCATTTATGCACAAATGATGCTCATGATGGTTAACTATGCACAAAGGGATGTTCATGATGCTCAAAAATGTACAAAGATGCTTGTGATGCATGTCGTGCAAAGGTGTCGTGTTTAACGCGTATTTTCTCACCAAGTTTGATCTTTGTGCTTGCATTTCCAAAAATAAAAGTTGAAGTTCAAGGTGAGGGCTATATCTTTTATAAAGGCCGACATATTAGGAACTTGATGGATTTTAGAATTAGGATTGTTGGAATTTTGGCGGAACGTCAGTCAAAGCTGTTTTTGATTTGACTTGAAATTTGACCGAACTTCTACTCAGTTCTTGGAAGTCCTTCCGCTCAAGGTCAGAAGAAGTGCTAAAGGTGAAGGTGTTCAATTTGAAAAGATGTACCACTTTCATATTGGCCAAAATTTAAGTTCTCATATAAGATTTGTTTTTATTGGCCTCACTAGTGATTATCAACAGAAAGGAGTTTCTAAAACTCAGTAAAACTCAGCAAAATGTAAGGTGTTTTGGATATGAACTCTTAGCAATTTGGAGTTAACTTTGATTTTTGCTTCTTAATCACCCTATTGATTATTTCATTTAGGTTCTTAATTACACGGGCTGTCACACTTAATGTCACCTTTTACTGTGAACTATTGTGGGTGGGGCAGTAACAAAGCCTACTTTTTCTGACCCCCACCTTAATACTATTTGGAACATAAGCATTGCCCTTACCCTAAGAATCGTGTTACCGTTACTATGCCTCTGGAATTTGGGAACATAAGCATTGTTCTTGCCCTAAAAATTATGTTACCGTTACTATGCCTCTGGGATTTGGGAGTATTTTCGTATCTTCGTAGGGGCTAATTCATAAGCCTAACTAGCAACCTTTGGAGTTGGCTGCCTCTTATTAGCTACTGTGGCAGCAACATAAGTCAGGTTAGCTCCTCTTTATATTTGCTTCTGGCCCAAAACACCTACGAATACTCTTGTTTCCATCCAATTTAGTTGCTCCGTATGAATAAAGCTCATCGTTGCGTTTTGATTCTTATTGTTACTTATGAGGCTGTGTCCCTAAACCAAATGAGCTATCTCCATGGACATGCAATTTCCAAACTGGTGAAACTGTAGCCGTATGGGAAACAAATCCTACATGTGATGCACACAACGCACTAAGGGATTGGTGGCCTTTTGATCAAGCTTTGAACATCCTAATCACATGCCGATATGGGAACCCGGTAAATTGACGTACTTCTGAGGTGCCGAAGTTTGAACCTTGGCTAGCCGCGCTTGACGTGGACCGGTGGGTGGGGTTACGGGTATTAACTCACGAGACCTTTGCTCGGACAATGATGTACATGAGGACACGACCCCTGGTTATGCGAGCTCATCTTTTGTAGACTACGATAACTTAGTCTTGCGCGGTATACTGTACACCCCATGAACCCTCATGAGAAAAGATCCATTTTAAGGACCAACCCATATTAAGTCGAGAACGGACTATCTAACCTAGTTATATCTGATTCAGGAGCTGAAAATCACTGCTGTAATTTTTTTCTTCTTCCGGGCAGACTGTTCGCGTCAAATGGCCATGATGAGGCCTGCACGCGAGCAGGACCAGTTCATTAGTTCTATCGATGCGGGGTAACAATTTGAGGATGCTATTGTTTTCCGCCCATTACCAGTGCTCCAAAGAAACATGGAAACGGCAAGCACAGACGCAGGGAAGCTGTCACACACTCGCTCACACCATCTCACCCGCCGACGGTGCGGAGACGCCGCACCGGCAGACCGGGCACGTCGAGTGGCCGCGCAGCCACACGTCGATGCACATCCCGTGGAACACGTGCAGGCACACCGGCAGCCGCTTCACGAGCTCCCCATCCTCCACCTCGCCCAGGCACACCGCGCACTCTGCCACGAAGCCGTCGACCTCGCCGCCGTGCTCGTACGAACGCGCGACGACGGCCCGAACCCCTTCCACCCGGGCGCTCGCCGTGCACTGCCGCGCCGGCTGCACCTTGGGGAGCTCCTCATCGTCGTCGGTGACGCGAGGCACCTGACCGTCAACCAGCGGAAGGACGGCCGCGTCGCCCTCGCCGTCGTCACCCCCGGGCCGCGGCCCGACGATGTGCTCCGGGCAAAATACCATCTGCGCCATGGTGGCGAGGAAAATGGCTGCGAGCAGCACCTCGACGACTTCGACGATGACGACGAGGCCCGGCGTGTTCGGCGCCCTGAGGAGAGCGTAGAGGGCCCAGGCGGCGAGGCTGAGCCATATCGCCCTGAAGCGTGCGACCCTGCTGCCGTCGTTCCACCTCAACACCATTTCTGACCATACACAACTAGAACTTGGTATCGTTGAAGCTGGTGCTATGCAGTGCAGCATTATAAATGGGATGTCCGGCCTAGTGCAGCACGCCGTTTTGTGTTTTTCTATCTAACAACCACACCGTTGTTTTGTTCGCTGCAAACGAAGAACGAGGATTTCCTTTTCTCTGTTTTTAAAGTGTGTGGAATTGTAAGGCTGGGATTTGGCTAGTTGTTGTTATTGTTGTTGCTTGTGTCTAAGATCCCTTCTACCTCTTGGAGTTTACAGATACGAGGAAATTGTCACGCTCTCACCGTCTCGGCCAACAATGCGAAGCCCTTACACCGGCAGATGATTAATTTGCATAAGAAACCATTTACTACTTACCATTTACCGTTGGCTGGATCTCAAAGAGCGTCTATCCGAACAGCTGAAAAAACGCAACAGGCACAAAAACAATTCGAGCAACCGACAGCACGGTGATGCAGAGAATCCCCTCCAAAACCGGCTTCACCAGCTCGTCCCACGGCTGGTCACGGTACACGACGGGCACCGTGCGGAGCTCGGACCTGGCGAAGTGCAGCGGGTCGTCTTCCTCCCTCGTGCTGGCGACGGAGACCTTCGCCGTCTGGCCGATAGGCAGCCACCGCGTCGTTGTCGGCGGGTACTCCACCGTCACCTCTATGGAGCAGTCCATCCCGTCTTCAAGGTCGTCTCTTCTCTCCGACAAGACTCGCCATGGCGCGTGGACGTTCCGGCAGCCGATCAGGTACATTCGCCCATCCACGGGGTTGTACACGCCCTCCACCGACATCACCGGAATCGGACTGAGTAAGTTCCTGGATGCCGTGAACCCCGCGGACACGTTCAGTATCTGCTGATTTTCCACGGCACGGACTCTACGAAGTAGTTCGATCCACGTACTAGACCTGCTACCCTGAAATTGGGGAGAGTAGCTTCCGACGAGGGTGCCGACAGAGAGTATCTCTAGTTCGAAGCAGGGCTCCTCGATCCATTCCGGCACAAACGGCAGCTTCCCCACGCACTGAAATCGGAGACCAAGGTTGTCGGCGAGGTTGGAGAGGCTCACCATGTCATCGACATCGCCGGCGATGTTCGGATAGCTGAGCAGCGACTTGGCAACGAAGCTGTCACGAAATCCAGACGGTACGCTGCGCCGAAGGAGGAGCTCCCGAGCCTGCTCGACTATGGTGTAGCTGTACGACATGCGGAGCGACGCCGGCGACGCCCCGTAGCGACCAAACCGGGGGTCCACGCGCTGTTGGAACGACAGCGGCGCGTGGCTCCCGTCCATGGCGGTCATCCGTCCGACGAGGAAGCCGCGGCGAGTCATGGAGAACGCCGTCCGGACGGACAGGGTCACGCGGTAGCGGCACGCTTCCTCGCCGACGCCGAGGCAGCCCACCATGCAAGCCCGCCCCGTGGACGCGTTCCACACTCCCTCGCTCGACAGGGTCGCGCCGCTCAGGCCGGTACGCCACGCCGCCGTGGGCTGGTGCTCCCATGGCGGCACGTAGCGGAACACGGCCGCCACCCTCGCCGCCGCCGCCGTGCCGCCAACGCTGGACGTCCACTCGCACTTGAGGCCCTGCATCGCGACGGTGGCGGAACGGGTGAACGCCGTGTCCTCCGTAGCGCTCGTGCCGGGGCGGCCGGTGGTCTCGAACGGCCCGACACGGCTGCAGAACGCGTCGGTCCCCTTGCAGTCCCGGTTTGGAATCACTTCCATCACCAGGTTCAGGCGGTCGGGACCGGATTGGTAGATGACGTCGCAGAGAGAGGCGCCGCTGTTCAGGCTCTCCATGTCCATGGCGTCGCCGTCATGGAAGAGCGGGTCGTCGCTGCACCCAGCGACAGCGACGGTATCGAGCTCCGCATCTTCTGGCTGGAATCGGTAATCGGAGCCGTACCCTAAGGCGAGCTGCGACACCAAGCGGACGGTGTCGAAGTAGGCAGCATCGGACTTGGCGCTCGTGCTCCTCATCTCGCCGCGCACGGCGCGAGTTGTCAGCGTGGCCGCCTTCGGGTACCGTAGCACGAGCAGGATGTTGCCGCTGCCACGGTTCTTGGTCCACTCCCACAGGTCCGTGCAGTTGCTGTCGCAGACGGGGAGGACAGTGTCTCCGACCATGCAGAGCACCCTCTCGCCGCCGCCGCTGCCGTCGTCACCGCTCCCCGACGACTTCGTCTCGGTATACACACCTTGGAAATGTATGAGGAGCCTGGCGACCCCTGGCAAAAGCTGGAACTCCGGCGACGCTTGTAGTTCCATGTGCGATGAGCCGTTGTTGCGGGTGATGGTGAGGCTAAGGACCCCGCTGGCGTTGAGGGCGGTCCGGGCCCCTCGCCGTGGCACCATGTCGCTCATCTCCAAGAGCATGAAGGACGCGAGGGGAACCGCTTCAGGCAACTCAGGACCAGCCGCAGCGGCGTCGGCAGAGCTTCCATGTGACGGAAGCAGGGGAGCTTGGCCGGCGTCCTGGCTCCAGTCGCCATTTATGAATGATATCCTGTACTTCAGGCTGCCGTCACTGTCAGCACCATACCTGAGCTCCGCGGCTGAGGAGAGCACGGGCTGGCAGTGCCGCTCGTCGGCGAAGACGGATTTGTCACGATGGATGGGTCCTTTCGACATGCTTGCTTGGAACGACTGGTTGGACGAGACGGCGGCAGAGAGACATGGCAAGAACAAGAAGGCAAGATTCAGCAGCAAGCTGGGGAATATCTTGCTGCTGGCGGCTTCCATGGATGTGGCCTTAGAAGAAACTGTACAATTCAGCAAGGAAATTCCCAGCAGCAATTGCACATTTTGTGATCCAATTAAGGTGCAGAGTGTTCAAGGAGGCACCATGAGTCAAAAATGTTGAACTGCAGGAGCTACGGATTTCGGCGGTGTTAGTGTTGTGGGGTCGGAGATAGTTGAATGGATGAAAGTCTATAGTTGACCGAGGAGCCTGCCCACATGGGCTCATGTGCTTCAGTATCTGCAGGATCAAACATACTACGCAAAAGGAGCCAGATCGAGATGCTACGGAGGAGACCAGGCACCTAACCGGATGGATCGCATGTGCCAAGTTGAATCATGGGGCTAGTGCGAAAGGGCAACTTGTTCCTGATTGTAAAAGACTAGTCCATCGACTTGTTCTCGCACGAGCTAATAATTTTAAGAGCAATTGTATTAAAAAATTATTTAACAATTAGATCTCTAATTAATAGTTAAAATTGTTTATCTACATCTCTCATTTATTTAATATTTAACATAGATGTATCCTTATCTTTATCCAGTTGTGATAGACTTTTAATTAGTAACTACTTAATACATTTTTTCATCCACATTCATACATTTTTCACTTTACATCGCAGCTCCACATAATATGTTTAATACGAAAATAAAATTAGTATTTTTCATCGCTTCCTCGAATTCATGTATAAACAATCCACATAGTGACACCCATTATGCATATATACCTTAACTTAGTATTCCTATATTAACAATAACAGAAATAGATAATTTAGTATCATATATTGATTTGCTTTTTGACATTTTTATGTAATGAACATGCAGATAATTAGATTAAGATTTAGGAATTTACTTTAGGTTATTTTTGGTAACAATATACATGGGTAATTTAGATACAAATTTAGAAAGATATTTAAAGTTATTTTTAGAAAGATATGTATGGATAATTTAAATAAAAACTATATGGTTACTTTATATTAATTTTTATAAAGCATATGCAGGTAATTTAGATATAGATTTAGGAGTTTACTTTATAATATTTTTTAAAATGGTAATGGTGAGTAAGTTTTTATAAACTATAATAGATAAATGGCTATGATTATTAGAGTCTATAGATGGATGTCCGGATGTTTCTGATTTTTGTGAGAATTTCTATTTATCTTTTTTCCTAGCGTGTCTCGTGAGAATTAATGCGGAGTCTCCAATTAAAAAAAAAGAACACATAGCTAAAAATGAAAATTGTTACATTGAGCTCTCTCTTATTTATTAAATTTTCTAACATAATGCTTATATAGATACATATTTATTATCTTCATTGATTATAATAAACTTTAGTTAGTAATTATTCTATAACCTTTTCATCCACACTTATATTTTTTATTTTACATTGTAGGTATGCATTTGAATTTGTTTAATGGATCCTGAATTTTAGCTATATTTTTAATATGTAAATATATAATCTTATCATCACTTCCTCTATATATTTATAAATGGTGCATCATAGTATATACCTTAATCATTATTTTCTATAGTAACAATGTAAGCAATAGACAATAAAAGCATATATTGATGTACCTTAGGGTATATTTTTAATGAAGGTGAGTTTACATCATGTTATTTTCAATAATGTCATATGTGGATAGTTTAGATGCAAATTTAAGGGGTTATTTTAAGTTATTTTTATTAGTGGGGCAATTTAGATTCAAACTATGGGGGTTATTCTAAACTATTTTTTATAATGGTATTAGTGGGTAATTTAGATGAATATTAGAGGTTACTTTAATTTATTTTTATAATGGCTGAGGTGGGTAATTTACATATAAATTAAGGGGGTTATTTTCGGCTATTTTTATAACAGCAGAGGTTGGTAATTTTTTTAGAAAAAACATAACGAATCTAATGAGTATGATGATTTGAATCTTCGAATTGATAGCTAAATGTTTTGCTTTTTTGAGAGAATTTTTAAGATTTCTCTCTCTTTTTAGAGTGTCCAAATAGGATCCTATATGGCTTCATGAGAGGCCTCCAATTATTAGCAATAGTAAGATTGAACGAGATAACAGGTGATTTGACTTAAATAGAGACAAATGTGCCCTTCTATGGATTTTTTTTTCTTCTGCGGGAAAGCAGAATTCACAATTTTGGGGCTGTTGTTTAGTGTGAGAGAATGTTTAACTATCAACAGTGAAATCTCAATGGGTGTTTACAACCAGGAGGAACTTTGTAAAGGTCTTCTAGTGGGTCCCCAGTTAGCTGACCATCTCAGAAAGTGTGATATGTAACGGGAAACACGATTCATGGGTGAAATGTGCAAACTCTATACAGTAAGAAAACTAGTATATTAGCTGTGATTATGGACTCATGGCTAAGAGCAGGCTTAGACTTATTCATGATTAGTGGGGCTATGGTGTTAGCCGGATTATGGTATGGTTTGGCAACTAGATTGACTCCAGTGGTTGATCTCGGTTGTTGGAATGGAATCCGAGGAGCTGTTGGTCATGGTGTTGGAGCAATCAAATGTAGTAAATCTGTTGCTTTGTGGCTGAGTATAAAAAGGATTTTTTTCATAGAAGGCTTACTCTATACAGTAAGAAAACTAGTATATGGAAGGTTTACTCGGATAATGGCTATGTTCCTTCTAACGCACATGCAGCAGCGACCCGGGCGCTCCGGCCAATGGACGAGTTCCACTCCACTCCACTCCACCGGACTTCAAGCAAGAGGGATAAGCTCGCAACCTACTCTTGGACGATCCTAGATGGACCGGCTACGAGTCTACAAGAAGGAGCCAAACCACAGGGGAGAGTGCACCCCAATTAGCGACCACAGCTACATATGATTACTCCCTCCGTTCCAAATTGTAAGTCATTCCAACTTTTTTAGAAAGTTAAAACATCTCAAGTTTGACCAAATTTATACAATAAAATACTAACATTTATGATACCAAATAGGTACTTCATTAGATATATTTTTATAGTATATCTATTCGGTGCCAAAAATATTTGTAACCCTCTTTATAATTTTGATCAAACATAAAATAATTTGACTCTTCAAGAAAGTTGGAATGACCTACAATTTGGATCGGAGGGAGTACCATCTTCTAGAGGGCAGATGATGGGATATTGGGGCCTACCTTGCCGAGAAGATCAAAGAGGCCATATGCCTACATATGACTCCTTCGACACAGGGATCCGTGGTGCTGCACGACAAGCACTCCGTGTTGTCTGTAGGCAGCACCTGTGGGTCGCACGAAGTAAGAATTCTACCTTCAAAGCGATAGTGGCAGTTTGGATCCAAGGGTGGAGCTAGAAAATATTGTCACTGGTGTCACTGGAGAATACTGACTTCGATAATTCCATAGATTATATTAATAAAAAATCAACGATGACATAGGCTCTGCTCGCTTCTGGTTTTTGGATGGCTGCAGCTGCAGCCTGCAGGCTTAAACACTCCCTTCCCATCCTATTTGGCTGGTTGGCTGCATTTTGCTGTAGTTCTGTTGCTGACCATCGCAGCTGAGCTGTAGCGCAGCCTAAAAAATCACTATCAAATAGGCAGATATTGTAAGATTACAAGAGCTTATAATAGTGTTTACCTTTAACAATGAAAAAAATCTATCGGACAATAGGTCACGCCAACGTGCGAGCGCGTGACCTATGCAGCCCAGACGGGAGGGAGGTGGGCTTCGGGGCCACACTTCTTTTTTAAGTTTCACCATTAAAAAAATATGAAACTTTGTTATGGAGTGTTCGTTTTCAATTCCGTTTGCACCACTGCATTTTTATGATGAGATCTATAAAACAAGGTACATGATGCATATGTTTTGGAATACCTTTTTAACTACGACAACTTATATGAATGTGCGGTAGTTACTTATTTACCAAGTGCGTAGCAACTTATGTATAAATTCTCAACAAATTATATACATAAATTACTACAAAATCAATTTTACCCTCATATTGTTTACCTAAAATATTTAAACAAGTTCTCACGTTCACTCTACATAAGTATCTACAAGGCATATCATATGAGTTGTCGTACTGTATACACATAATGTAACATGTTACATGATCCTTTTTCATAAGTTGATACTTATCTCTACACAAATTATAAGTTACATAAGTATCTACAAGGCATACCAGATAAGTAGACATACAATATAAGATTATAAGTTACTACATAGTCTCTATATAATGTGATTCATTCTATCTATAAAAAGGTTACACTATATGTACAAAAGTTGTCTTAATCGGTACATAAGTTGTTAATAGTTTATCCATAAGTAGCTACTATGCATCCATATAAGTTGATAATCATCTAAAATAGTTTCAAAACATATTAAATATGGATCTAGTTTTGTAGATCTTAATGCAAAGGACACAACGGTACAAACGGATTTGAAAATGGCTCGTTTAAAGAAAATATGTACATTTCTTGACAATGACATCAGCGGTGATGTAAGCTCGAAAGCGACGTCTAGTATTAAGTTGCTATGATGAGTGCCCATGCATAGTACTTTGATATTTTTGGACAGGCGCCCGCACATAATTGCTCTATATGTCCACACGCGATTGCTCGGAGGGGGTCGCACGTTAAGTTCCTGCGTGACGGGTCACGCATTAATGTGGTCCTTTTACAGTTATAATTTCTCTCTATGATTATGGTCATCCATTTTGTGAAAGTGAACAATAACCATCATCATTTTTGGAATGGTCGTAGAAATCCTTGTTCCACAAAGCATATGATACAATCATTCATAAATTCATCGCCAATTCGATTACGTAATACTGATTATGCAACAGTCATGGCAATGAGTTAGCAAAATTATTACTCCCTTACCTGGCATTTGCTTTTGCTAAAAAAAGAATAGATTGAAGAAGCAAGCAAGGCTCTTCCCGTTTCCACTTGTTTCTGACTTCAGAACACTAGTAGATTACAGATTGATACAACAAAATTTCAGACTTCAGAAATTGAGTTGGGGTAACAAAATCCCTAAGGCCCCGTTTGGATCATTGGAATTGAATTCCATCATAATAATTATAATTTAGACACAAATTAATTAAGCTAATATAATTGTATGTGGAATATAGTTGTATATTATAGTTGGTGATATGGGAGAGATACTTATATGCTGCACTTCTACTATAGAGAAGCGAGTCTAAGAGCGTGCTATAAGAATTGAATTCCATTCTAATAACCATAATCTATAGAATCAATTTCCATCTCCCACCCCATGAATTTAAGATAGGCTTATATCTAAACTTTGGAAAGTTGTGGAATGCCACATTCTAACATAAATTAGCCTACTCCATTAAATAGATTCCAATTCCTTCATACCAAACGGGACCTAATCAATTCAACACGTCAAGTAAATAAATCACACTAGAGAATTGGGACTTTCGTTGGGATAATCATTACCTGAACTGAGACCACACGTTGGTCTTGAGATTGGCCTAGGAGTCTAGGACGAAGGGGAGGAGGAGCTGCCGGACCGTTGCCACGGTGCCGCCGTGCCGCTGCGCGACGCAAGGCGTTGAGATGCCGATGTGAGATTGGAAAGGAAACGTGCCTTTATGGTGTGTGCCTTGTGGGCTGTTGCTAATTGAGATTAAAGGATACATGGAATTAGATAATGGGCTGGGCGCTTGGTTGCTGGGCTGCTGGTGTCTGGATAATTTTTTACCGGTGTCATAGCCCCTGATCAACAAATCGAATATCCCTTCCAGAATTTTATTACTTACCAAGATTCCACTGTTTGAGATCCGTGCAAAACATAATAGATGGTTCGGATTTATCACACGAACGGTTCAGACGCACAGCGAAGCATGCATGCAACAGAACACTTTGGGGCCGGTGGTCACATCATGCACAGGACAGGTGGCGCAACACCATAGGAGGAAGTTGGGTGGTTTGATAACGAATTTCAAACTTTGGATGCTCTTTTCTCTTAAACCATAGATCCAATTTCAAATCCGTTTGAACCATAGTGTATGTTTGAATTAATGCAACAGAATGAGATCCGATATGTTATTATAAATTTTTATTTTCACATTTCAACATTTTCATATACTACTTCAATATTTTAAATATGTTGTTTCAACATTTGTTATATACTAATTCAACATTTTCCGAAAATGTTGAATTAGTTTTTTCAAAGTATTAAATTAGTCTCCCAGATGTTGAATCAATTTGTTAAAAATGTTGAATATTGTTATATGATGATTAGAGTAGGGAAACAAAGGTATAAGAAACAAAAAACAAAACAATGATCATGTGCTGATTCTCCTTAGGCTGCGACATGCTGCTTCTCTGCTGTGCATGTGCTTTTTCGCTGCGTGCACTACTCCTGTAGTCCTGTGTGTGCTATTGCTCTATGTGTTTGTGTGCTATTACTCTGTGCGTTTGGGCTATAAGCTGCTAGGTAGATGGGCCGTGGTGGGCCGTGCACCGTATAGCTTATTCAGCTTCCGGAAGTTAGAACCTCCCTAAACAAATGGGTAGGTTACAGCAAAATTGTCGATGTCAGCTGACACCGACGGTCCCTAAAAAAAAGCTGACACCGACGGTTCAACGTAGCTCCGCTCCTGTTTGGATCATACCTTCCTAGCGAGCAATAGGTTGGGAGACGAGAGGTTGGTACAACAGGTCCGCCTCACTAAGATCCTGCATCAGGAGCCAATAGGTTGGGAGACGAGAGGTTGAGGGTATGTACGAGAGGCGTGCATGACGAGGTGCACGTGACCATGCGTGATCTGCAAGAGCAGCTAGCCTTAGAGGACAAGAACGAGGAGGACCCAGAGGAGCGCTCCAACCCCATTCGCTCCTAACCTCTCAACAGGCTTCATTTTGCAGTAGCTACAGAGGTGCCACCACAACACCATCCGAGCACTACGTAAGGGATTCCTAGCTGAAGTGTTACCCTCGTGCTAAGTGAAGCATGTGGTGGCCCTTACATTTATATGAATCAACCTGTGGTCATATTTCTTTTAGCAATTTTCATATTTGCCACAGAAAATTACTTTCTTTTTTTTTTTGAACGAACGGCACGGACTGTGCCATTTCTATTAATATAGGAGAGATTTACAGGTTTATTTTAAAGACAAAGATAAAGGAAAACTCGACGCCAGCGAAGCGCCCGTCTATACTACGTATACCGTATAAGGCTATACCCCCTCCAGTAAGGCTGCCATGTGTTTCGTGCCGGCACTCTTCCAGGTACAGGCTTCATCCCTAATCTGCGATAGCAGAGCATGGGCATGACGCTGGGTTCTTTGGAACGTTCTAGCATTTCTTTCGAGCCACAACTGCCAGCAGACGAGCAGGAGGAGGGACCGCAGTCCTTTTCGAGGAACTCCCGGCATGGCACCCATGTGTGTCCACCACTCCTTGACAGTTGACGTGTGTGCCCACTGGTTCGGGTTGACTTGATTGTAAGAGATCAAGGAGGCCACCATGGACCAAATCCGTCTGGAATACCGACAGTCAACGAGAATGTGGTGGGCTGTCTCAGGCTGACTCCTACATAGAGGGCAGACTTGATTTCGTGGCAAGTTTCGTGTAGCCAGTCGGTCTGCCGTCCATACTCTGTTGCGAATTATTAGCCATGCAAACAATTTACACTTCGGCGGTGCCCACGGTTTCCAGATCAGTTGTCGGAGATTGCAGGATGTGGATCCCATAAATTGAGCACGGTAAGCCGATGCTGTCGAGTAAAGGCCCGAGGGTGACAGCTTCCATGCTACCTGATCATCTGTGTCTTGTTGCAAGTGAACTTCTTGAGCAAGAGTCCATATCTCCGAAAATTCCTGGAGGTGGCCCACTGTTAAGCACTCAAGCACATTCAGATCCTTCACCCAATTGTGGTGTCGTATGGCTTCTTTTAGCGTCCTATTCTTTTTCCTGGAAGCAGCAAAAATCTTAGGTGCAATGTCCTTAGGCCGTCTTCCTTGTGCCCAAGCAGAGTGCCAGAAGGATGTGCGGGCGCCGTCCCCCAGTTGAATGGTCGTGCAAGCAGCAAACAACAGCTTATCCTTGTCTGAGCATGTGATGGGAAGCCCTACCCAAGCTTTGTTTGGGTCCACTTTCTCCTGCCATAGCCAACGCAGTCTAAGTGCTCTTGCGAAGAGGTGGAAATCAAGGATTCCTAATCCGCCTAGTTCCAGTGGTCGGCCAACCGTTGGCCAGTTCACCTTACACTTTCCGCCAGTCAGAGCCTGATCCCCAGCCCAGAAAAAGCGCTTACGGATTCGGTCGAGCTCCTCAATCACCTCTCTGGGAGCATCGAGTACGGTGAGGAGGTAGATCGGCTGCGAGGAGAGCACAGATTTTGTTAGTGTTAGCCGCCCTGCATGTGTCAAGTTTCGACCCCACCAGCTTGATAATCTGGAAGCTGCCTTGTCAATCAGAGGCCGATAGTCGACATTCCGTAGGCGCCGTACTGTCAGTGGGATGCCGAGGTACTTTATCGGGAAACTTCCTCTTGGCGCGTTGAAGTCTTGCAGGATATCATCCAGGTCAAGGTTGTCACAGTTGATTGGCACAACTGTTGATTTTTGGATATTGGAGTTCAAGCCAGTCACTTTGCCAAATAGGTCCAGTAGCTTTGAGAGGTTGGCCATCTCCTCTTTGACCGGCCGAACGAAGAGGACAGCATCATCAGCATATAAGGATGTCCGTATTCGGTGGCGGTTTCGACCGATATTGGTCAGTAATTTGTTCTCCGTGGCCAGCTGCAGCAAGCGTTGTAATGGATCAATAGCAAGTATGAAGAGCAGAGGGGAAAGTGGGTCCCCTTGCCGGAGACCTCGTGCGTGTGTAAACGGTGCTCCAGGAATGCCGTTTAGCAGGACCTGTGATGAGGACGTGGCACATATTGCAGTAATCCATTCCCTCCACCTTGGTGGGAATCCCAAGTGCTCCATTAGCGATAGTAAGTAGTCCCAACGGACGGAATCGAAGGCCTTGGCGATGTCGAGTTTCACAAGAAGCATAGGGACTTTGTTACGGTGAAATCGTCTAGCCATTCCGCGCACATACATAAAGTTATCGTGGATGCTGCGCCCTTTGATGAAGGCGCTCTGTGATTTGGAGATGATGTTTGTCATAGCAGGGGCTAACCGCAAGGCTAATATCTTAGTGAAGAGCTTTGCAATGCTGTGTATTAGACTAATCGGCCTATAATCTGTCACATTATCTGCGCCTGTTTTCTTGGGGACAAGGACTATGTTGGCTGTGTTGAGCAGTTCGAAGTTTCGGCTCCGCATGCTGTGAAGAGCGTGCAGAGTGGCCATTATGTCTCCTTTGATGATGGGCCAACATGCTCGGAAGAAGGCGCCTGAGTATCCATCAGGCCCTGGCGCTTTATCCACGGGAGAGTGCTTGATGGCTGCGAGCACCTCATCCTCAGTAAACGGTGCGTCCAAGTGCGAAAGGTCAAATCGTTGGAGGTTGATGGAAGCCCAATTGAAATCTAGTCTCCGAGGCCCTGGTTCTCCCATGACAGCTGAAAAGTGGGCTTGGGCCACCCTTGCTTTATCGTCATGTGATGTAGCCCAGCCCGCACCATCCTTGAGACGGGCAATGTAATTCCGTCGACGACGTCCATTAGCCTTTAGGTGAAAGAATTTCGTGTTGGCATCTCCTTCTCTTAAATTAATGATTCTGGATGTTTGTCTCTTCCGCGTTCTCTCAATAACCGCATAGCCCAGCACTCTGCGTTTTAGTCCTTTGCGTAGGTGAAATTCAGCCGCCGTTAAAGCCCGGCTCTCCTGAGCGATGTCAAGTTGTTTAATTACATCCAGCGCCATATGTAGTTTAAGTCGGTTTTCTGAAATGATCGACCGGCTCCAAGCTCTCAGGTGTTGTGCCGTCGTGGCCATCTTGTGGTATAGGATCCTTACTGGCTGCGCATATGGTGTTGGTCCCTGCCACGCCTTTTTCACCTCTTCGGCGAAGCCGGGTATTTTTGTCCAGAAATTTTCGAATTTGAACGGCCGAGGTGTTCGCGGTCCTGACATATTGGAGAGCAACAATGGGCAGTGGTCAGAAACGGAGGTAGACAGTGCTTGCAGGGCATGTTGGTCAAAAGCGAGGTCCCATCCTTCATTACAGAAGACTCTGTCGAGCCTGCACAGTGTCGGCCGTCGTCTCTCGTTACTCCATGTGTATTTTCGATTTTGTAGATGTATCTCCTTTAGCCCGCAAAAATTTAAAGCTGACCTAAATTGTCTCATACGAGTAGTGTTGAGGTTTCTATTATTTTTATCTCGTGCTTTATAAATCAAATTAAAATCCCCGAGCAGGAGCCATTGTTCCCCGTTGTCTGGCTTGCATCTCCTCAACTCCCTTAGAAAAGCTGGCTTAAGGTTGTCACGCGCTGGACCGTAGACGGCTGTGAGAAGGAACGAATGGCCTGAGTCGTTTAGTGTGACTGTGGCCGTCATCGAGAATCGTCTGTAACTAATGTTTGTGAGGCCAACTAGACTGCTGTTCCAGAGTATAAGAATCCCACCCCTCGTTCCCTCCGCTGGTTTGAAAGCATAGCTATCTAACCGATAACCTCCCAGAAAGGCTGCTAGATGCGCATCGACATTGCGTAACTTCGTTTCCTGAAGACAGGCCATATGACAAGGAGTAGACGACAGTAGCTCATTAGTAGTTATGCAACGGGCCGTGGCATTTAGACCCCTAACGTTCCAGCAGATGGTGTTAAAGCTATGTGTTGTCATGGCGAGATATCAAACAACGCAGGGACAAACATGTAGTAGTAACAATCATGCAGGATGTGCAATAGCAGTGTGTGAGGCAGAATTCACAAGTAGCAGCTTGCTGATCAGCCATTTTGAAGAAAGCACAGCAACGTTGACAGACAAAAGTAGTTCCAATAGCAGGTACATGAATTAAAGCAGTACACATAGAAGTTTGCTGATGCTCCGTGGTCGACCATACACAGGCGTCGACCGAGTCTGATACTCGCCAGAGCAGAGTCAGCAACGCAGATACATAATAGCAATTCATTCAAGAACAGAAACACATTCACCGACGACCACCGATGCATCAATCATCAGCCTCTTGCAGCACCTCCGCATGGAGGTCGTCTACTCCCTGCCCCACCATCTGCAGCAGCGCATCATCCAGGCCAGCCAGAAAGTCGTCGTCGAGTCCAAACAGAGCTGTGAGGCCAGCCAACACTTGATGCGGCAACGGCCCATTGTACATGGCGACGTACTCAGCGAGCACTTGCTCGACTGGCTCGATGTCCACCCCAGGGAGACCCAACTTGCGGCAGAGGTTGATCTGGGCTCTTTTCTCAGCAGGAATTGCTGGCTTCTTGGCCAGCCAGGCGCTACGGCGTACCTTCGTCATGTCGTATACACGTCGCGGCCGGGGCGCTCTGGCCGGCACGTGCGCTGGCTGGAGCACTGGCGGTGAGGGCGCGGAGAAGAACGACTGGACCCCATTGGGTGACTGTGGGGCATCGCCCACAGCCAGCTGTGTGCCGACGCCGTCCGCCGTGTCACCCGTCGGGGTAGCATTGTAATCGCTCCCCAACTGCCGCCCGTTCAACCGGTCGAGCGTGTTGCCTGGAACCTGTTCGGCCATACCGTCAAGAACCTGGAGCTGCATCTGTTGTAGCGCCTCGTCGACCATGTCGATGGAGACTGGTTCAGGTGCCACCGCCGGCACCCGGAGATCGCGTTTGAGGCGGTTGAAGACCGTTGGCAGGGGGACCAGTGTGGGGCAGCCCCCCTCTTGTCGGCCAGGGTCCTCACAAACATCACCCCCCTCGGACCAGGCTCCATTCCCGCCGCCATGAAGACGTTCAGATAGCTGGAGGGTCTTGGCCAGGAGGCTGTCAGTGGACGTGGCAAGCACCTCCCCTGTAGCAGCAGGTGTTGTAGCGTTTAACAGGTAGAGAAGTTTGAACTTGAGGACCTCTGCAGTGGGTCGCTCACTGAGTGGACAGGATGAGTGGCCCTGAGCACCAGGCTCCTCCTCCCGTGGGGTGTCGCGGCATCGACCTCCCTGGTAGCCACCGGTACGTCGTCGAGGGGAGCGGTCGCGCTCTCTGTAAACCGGCTCGTGCTCCACAGAGCGGGCGCCAAAGAGGTGGCCTCGGCGCTGCCCCTCTCGGCGGCGGTCAGCATCGTCACCATCTTCGTCGTGGCGCCGGTGCCCCCCTCCCTCGAACGTGGGGTGGTCGTTGTTGTACGCTTGCTTCCCACGTCGGCCGCTGGTACTGTTGCGTCCACGTGCACGATCTCCACGCGCCTCCTCCTTGTCCTGACGCGGTGGCACCTTTGCAGGTGCCCGGTCCCTCCGCCGTTCATGGTACGGCGGCGGAACGTTGAAGGGTGGGTATGCCGGGACCGGTGCCTCCGCCCCGTCCACCGCCCCATGGTGCCAGTCCAAGCGTCGCCGCTCCGGCTCTGGTACAGCCACCTGGACGCCGGTCCCCAGAAGCCCGTAAGGGTCTGCGGACGTCGCCGTGTAGTCATAGATCCACTCAAGATGGATAAGGACGCAGTACTTAAGCCCCCTCTGCCAACGCTCTGGCGGTGTCTGGAGGATGTCTACCTGGGAGTTCTTGGCTCTGGTTGTGAACACCAGCCAGAGACGCTTGGGGATCCTGCAGGGGTTGGCCGTCCACGCCCAAAGATCAACTGTGCGCGTGTCGTCGGGGTGCAGCAGGTTGGTGTCGATGCACTCAAGGGAGCAGGTCGCACCAATCATCCGCTCAATGATTTCAGGATTCCATGCGTGAATGGGCACCCCTTCCAGACAGAGTCGCACCTGATAGAACAGAGCTGCTCCCAGGGCTGCTTGAAGGCTGCGCCACGGCCGGACGTTGATGACGATGCCGTGGTGCTTGAGGCAGCTCATGTCGGCCGCTTCCCTAGCGTGGCGCTTGTCTTCGAACTTGATGAGGAACGGTTCCGGCTGGTGCCGGGAGACCCTGACCGCCCCCCGTTGCAAGCAGAGCTCGTCGAGGACGACTGCTTCGATTTCCCTGGCACCGGTGGATGGGGGCGCACTCATGGCCTTCACCACGAGCGCCGTGCCCTCCCATTCCTTAAGCTCCTGCTCAAGGTCGAAGGAGGTGGGCACCAGGTAGCTGTCCTCATCAGGGCGGGTACAGGGGTCGCCAACGCGCGCCATTCGGGAAGTCGTCGTGCGCCTCGGTGGGGGGGGTGGCGGCTGTTGGTGCCGCGTGCGCCCAGCCGGAGGCGAAGGCGCCGATGGCCGAGCAGACGCGCGTGCTGATGAAGGCGCCGCCGGCTGGTTGGCGCGGCCGTCAGCAGGCCGCCTGGAAGAAGGTACGTGGTGCTTATTGCTGCAATGTTGGTGGGTGGAGCTGCGAAGGGGGCGTCGCTCTCGGCACCTTGCAGCCTTGTGCCCAGACCGGAGGCAGGAAAAACATCGGATTGGGTCCCTGCAGGCGTTGGCCCTGTGATCTTTCGCCAGGCACACAAAGCACCGGCCAGCAGTCTTCCGCTTGAATGCAGCGAGGGCCGTGGAAGCAGAGTTGGTGCGCTGGCTGTTGGAGCTCCTTGAAAGCCTGTCATGTCGAGGCGGCGCCGGGCATGGCCGCAATTGCTCCTTTTTCCTCCACCAGTACTTCTCTCGTACCGTGTGCCAGCTGTGCTCCGGCGAGGCTTCGACGTGATGGGGTTGAGGCCACGCCATGCCCGAGGCAGGGGCGCGGAGGGCGGCGCGGGTGTGGAAGGAGTTATTCCTCTCCGCAGTAATGGAAGCACAGCTCGGTTGGTGGGGGCGCAGATCCGCGCTGTTGGGGCGCCGGCCACGGACCGCTTCGGCGTAAGAACGAGGGGAGCCATGTCCCTGACGAGTGGAGCCCTGCGAATCAGGAACGAAGCTCACCGGATCTACAGTAGGTCTCCCGGATCTGGGCGGCGGTGGTGGGGAAGTCGCTGGTGATTCAGGTCGGGCAGTGGGGGGTCGATGCTGCCTCAGTGGTGCGAGGCGCGTATAGCGGCGGAGGAGCGTGGGCGATGCAAGCCGGGGCTGCCGCGCCGGCGGAATGTGGGGCGGCGGTGGTGGCGGCGGCGGGGAGGTCGGGGGTAGGCGAGGCATACCATTCATGGATAGAAAATTACTTTCTATTTATATCTTTAATGTTTTAGTCCGTTTTTAGCAATTGTTGCGTTCACACGATCATAGCGACGTGTGCTATCATCCATTATAGTTCCATAAACTTTTGAAGTGGACTATTATACTTATCTTACTCTGTATTTGTTTGATTAATTGTAACTTTAGATGGTTATCAAGAATAGAAAGAACACATATGTCAATCTATGAATCACCATATAAAATTAAACTACAATTATTACTCTTTGGCTGTCCAAAAAATGATAAAAAGATGATGTATATTGTAATTCAATTTTATAAAATCACATTAAGCATTGTAGTGTTATGATAAATACATATGCAACATTTTTTTTCATGCAACGCTTATTTGCTACTCCCTCCGTTCCAAATGTAGGTCGTTTTGATTTTTCTAGATACATAGATATTGCTATGCACCTGAATATATGGTTTTTTACTGAAATCAGCAGCGGAAGCCTTTATTTTAGATTTGTTTAATTCGCTTTCACGGGGTGTCGAACCCAAGTTTGCTGGGTGCTACTCCCTCCATCCCAAATTATAGGTCGTTTTGGCTTTATTAGATTTATAAACTTTGTTATGCACTTAGATATATCCCATGTCTAGATGCATAATAATATCTATGCATCTAAAAAAGCTAAAATGATCTATAATTTGGAATGGAGGGAGTACTCAGGTGCTCTAACTACTAGGCTAGAGGCCCTTTCACACCTAAATATATGCTTATGTCTAGATACATAGCGAAGTCTACGTATCTAAAAAGCCAAAATGGCGGGAGCAGTTATTTAAAAAAGATGTTGTGCTCCTTTAAAAGTATCCTGTCTCCACGGAGGCATGCATCCTCATGTCATGCAGCTATGCGACACTTTGCAACTCTCTCCAACATATCTACTAGCACAACCGGGCATGCTCTTTTGAGGTGCACGTACCCTTGGCTTGCCACCACGTTACCTATCCTATTAGACGAGGCGGTAAACTCAGCGCAAGCATCCACGAGAGTCGTGCAATGGTGCTGGTCGGCTAATGCTAACATGGTAGCCACATTCTCGACATCGAGGCTCCTGCAGATAATCTCTTCGCACATCAGCTTCAACCTCTCCATGGCGTACCTGTCTGCAGCCACAAGCAGGTGGCCTGATCATTTCCGTGGTGTCATCTTCGGCGTCAAACTCTCCCATGTCAGGCATGGTATCAGTGTATATGAACTGAAGCAATGCTCTGAACACATCAGGGTGCATGTCCTCGACGTCTATGCATAATTGCCCTGTTGTGTTCTTCTCCCCCATCGGCCCGAATAGCTCCGCGTTGAAGACCGTCGACCGCGTCGCGAGTATGATCTTGTGGGCAGGAAAGACCTCGTCTCCAACCCTGAAGGTCACGTCCGCTCCCTGCTTATCCTCCAACAGTTTCCGGAGGTTGTCCGACAGGTTTGATGGCGGCACTTGGACCTCGACGCCGGGGCCAATGGCGGCGGTCTCCTCCACCCGTGGTTCGTTGACTATAACGGTGACGTCGCACTCGACAACGAGGCAGTCGTCGTGCAGGAACGCCGACGCTTCCAGCTCGCTCCTCTTCTATTGCCATTCGTCCCCCAGGCTAGGTAACCAGTGCCGTCCTTACTGCCGGATTTGGGGGCGGCGAACACAGTGGGCGTCGCTTGGCTCGGGTGGGAGAAAACCGTGGACTGCCCAGTGGCCTGATCGACCAACCTGAACTCGAAGCTCGCCCTCACCTCGGCCTCGGTGTTCCTAAGCTCGAGGAAGAGCCCCACAGAGGCCGCATTGTTTCCGGACGAGTTGAACCCGTCGGGGTAGAAGCGGATGCACCAGTCGTAGGCTGTCTCGTAGCCGCCGACACCGAAGGTGGCGGAGCGGAAGAACTTGCCGACTCCGAGGCCCCGGTGCAGGCTGTTACCTGGCGATCTTGAACGTGTGCGTGCCCCGCGCCGTCTCCGGAGCGCTCGTCGACGCCGTTCGGGTTCCTGCTGGCTGGCTGATCTGGGATACTGCTGCGGCTGCCATGGTTGCTGCGTGGCTTGTGCGAGGAAAGTAAACGGCGATGAGGAGGCGAAGGACACACGGGTGTGTGTTTTGTATTGAGAAAGATGATGGTTAGCTACTACTCGTACTCGGTTTGAGATTGTTACAAATACTTGCTGTGATCGGCTCGTGATAGGAGACTGACACGGTCTCGGTCTCCCGGAGTCCTTTTCGCTCCTGACACGATCTTGGAGCCTCTGAGCATCACGTAATCGATAAAAATCGGAAATGGTAGCCAACCGTACAGCGAGCTGAATTACCAATGGGAATGTATGTTGAACACCACTTCGGTCGGATATCAACTATGACATCACACTTCCAATCTCTTTATGCTAAACCTTCCTTTTCCAAATAAGTTAGTTCCCCTTTCTCAAGAATCAGATCATATATGTGGAGCATGTAACATGTGTAAGAATCGGTGCTCGTAGTCTAAGAGGGGAATGGGTGAATTAGGCAAACTTAAAACCTTAACCTATGATTTCCACTACAAAGCATTAAACATAAACTAGATCATGCTATCGAGATGTGCAACTATAGTTGATCTAGTGAAACTTCTCACCCACAAAGAGTTTTGCAACCTATAGCCATCCTAGCAAGAACTACTCTATGGAAGTAAAGGCACACAAGTTGCAAGTAGAAAATGCGGAAACGTAAAGAAGTGGGTTAGGAAGGATGCAAACTCAGCACGATGATTTTATCCCGTGGTATCGGTAGGCAAATGCCACCCCCAATCCATGTTGGAGCTCCACCAAGAATATGCTCCCGGTCACCAAGTCTCTCCCAGTCAAGATTTTGGACTCACCACAAAGGCTCTTGCCAAGTCAGATGAGAAGCTTGCTACAAAGGCAAGGCTCACCACTCCCTCTCTTCCTGCCACCTTGACATCGTCACCACTATGGAGCTTCTCCATGAAGGAAGGGGTCTCCTCATCCCCCGCACACGGTCGTCGCTGCTGCTCCACACCAAACCGGAGGGTCAAAGACTTCCCAGCGAGACACTAAGACCCCAAGGCACCGGCACACCAAGTTTACAATGTGGTTCACTCCTTGAACCAATCATAAGGTAGCAACACCTTGCACTCACTTTCTCCAGGCCTATCCTAATACTAATCACTCTCTAAGCATGTGCTAAGCCTTGGATTAATCACTTTTGCACTTTTGGTGGTATGGATGTGTTCTTGATAGTCTTGGTCTTGAATGCACCCCTAGACACTCTAGCACCTTGAACGGGTGAGTAGAGGGGGGTATAAATAGCCCAAGGACCTCAAAGAGCCATTGCTCCAATGGCTAGTAAAAAACAGTGAGCATCGGATGATACGATGGTCATTGGATCATCCGGTGATGGTCATCGGATCATTCGGTGCTCCTTGCTGACTCATATAGCAGTTGGACCCCCTACCCAAATTCATCTGACGCTTTGTCCGATGCTTCATCTGATGGTACCATCGGATCATCCGGTGCTGAAGGAGTTTTACTTAAAAACTCTCTGGACAATTCCAAAGTAAATATGCTTCGTCCGACGGTCGCCTTCCCAAGATGTTAGATCATCCGGTGCTGCAACCTTCCATGCCTTCGCTTCACCAATTCATTCGACACTACTAAAAATGAGCCCGTCGGATCATACGGTGAACTTGAAGTTTTTTCCTTGGTTTCCAGTTTTACCAATTGCTCCGATGGTTAGTCTGACGGTTGCTTTGGTGGACTGTCGAAACATCCAGTGGTACTGATTTTTTCAGTGAATACCACCATTTGCACACCATTTTCTGAGTGAATACTGTCATTTGCACATCTGGTAATTTTTCTGAGTGAATACCGCCATTTTCTAAGTGAATACCATTGGAACATCTTTGGATTTTCTCTGTCATTGGACATTTGAATACCAACACCGGTTTTTAACCAAAGTCAACAGTTGTGGATAAGGTTTTGATAGCTGATGAAGGAGAGAGAGAAGAAGACCGTTGACATCTCCACATTGACCAAGACTAGCCGCGGGGAGACCAGGTACCATAAGCCGATAGAAGATCGGAGGGGACCTGATCCGAAGCGAAATCGGCTCCACCAAATAAGGAAAAATGTGGACATGTATCTTTAGTAGTTTTTAGAATAGTTGTAATAGTCATGTCATAATCGAGTAGGATTTTAGCTTACTCCAAGGTATAAATATAAGCCCATGAGCCTTGTAATTAGGAATCAATCATCAATCAATCAACACAACCTTTCAGCACCACACAGCCAAAACCCTAGGAGTAGGAGTAGAGTAGTTTCGACGAGTTCCTTCCTACGTGCACGGCTGCATCGGCTTCGATCTCAGGCGAGCTTGTAAGTACCATCACCCGGTCATCACGACCTCTACCAGAACTTTCAAAGTTAAGTCTTATATTCTAATATTTGGTTGTGTGGCTAGTTGTCGAGTTATTGTAGATTGCAAGTAGAACTTTCTAGGTTTTGTCCAATATTCTGGTTGTTTTCGACATTGCTCACAGTTATCAAGTTGTTTGGTTTTATTAAGTTGCATCATATCGATCTCTTAGTTTTATCAAGCGCTCACAGTCATCGAACGGCTTAGATTTGGTTAAGTTGTCTTCATTGGCTCCTTGTCCTTGTTTAAGTGTTCACTAGTTACGTATCGGCTGGTTAGATCTTGCATGCTTTACTTGCTTTATATATGCTAGGTCCGATAGATCTTTACCCCTGCCCCTCGCATTGCTAGCCATCGGATCCTTAACGTCAGAACGCTGCTGTTGAGAGCCGATGCATCGGCTGGGTATCATCCATATCTCAGAGAAGCATGATGATGTTATCGAGCCGATAGGAGCGCATATGAGGCCTTGTTGCCGCAAGCCTGTCTGTTAAGTTAATGGCTGAAGTTAATGCCCTCTCACCGTGTTACCTTGTCTAAGTTCAATTACATGGTCATGACATTGATTAGGTTTTATTAGCTTAATTGGCTTGTAAGCAGTAGGCAAGAGGTCCTTGTTGCTGTGTTCTAATCTTTTAGATCAATAGATTGATGTCAATCCCCTCTTATTCATGTTACCTTGTCTAAGTTCAATTACACTTATCAAGATATTAACTAGATCTGTTAATCTATCTGATGTGTGCATGGTTAGCAAGTGCTCTTTTTATGGCTTCCATTTTACAATGCTTTATCTTAGCCCATCGGCTCTTAAGTCGATGGCACAAACCATTAATGCTTTATTTATTCACACCACATGATTACATTAAATATCTATATGCTTGTGGTGTTTATTCCAAGAATGTCTACCCATGAGTTCGCCGCCGATCGGCTCAGGAATTTAATATTTACCTTATCAATTTTTAGGTCAAATTGACTGGCACGCCTTGTACCACTTGCGAGCCGATTTGGAGCCTGCACTGGAGTTAAGCAGATCTCCCAGGTCCTGAAGTCTAGATTTTGTGTCAAGACATAGGATAATTCTAGATACCATGGCTTGGTCTTGAATACCACCATTTGGATACAGAGAATACGGATCACTTGAATACCATGCTTTGGACCTTGCCGTGGTTTGGTTTGCATACTTAGCATAAAAAACCTACGAGATATATCCTTGATAAAACATTAGTTCCAATGACTATTTTGAAACATGTGTGAAGAAAGCTAACCGTGTCAAAAAAATACAACTTGGCACCCAAACCAACGGTGGATACCGAAACTACTCCAAAAATCCAGGCAAGATTATTGTCAAAAGAAACTACTGCATTTCGATACTAATGGTAACACATCATGAGCTGGTACAAAATTTATAAGTCGTTACAGCTAGCACAACCATGCATAGCAGAATTCGTGTCCACAATCCCATCATTGGTCCAAGCGGCAGCTCCTGGCAAAAACTGTGGCAACATGGACAAGTACGAGTCGACAATGAAATTCACCATCTTCTCATGTTTGTGCTCATCAGATTCTTGGCGCTGCCGGGTTGCCCTAGGGGCGACGTGGGGGCCTTGACGTTGCCGCCACCCGAGCTTGACGCCGGAAGCCCGGCTGCAGGCAAGGAAGACGCTGGCAAGGATTTCCACACTCCCTTTCATGGCGTTGTGAGGTTGCGGGTTGCTGCTGGGTCGGCCAGGTCCCAGGGTGTTCGAGCTATAAGTAGGGGTCATGTCATCTAACTAAACTGATGTGAGAAAAATTGAGAACCATAGTTGACCACCCCATATGTCCTACCGATCAAGGAAAAGCTCGAAACAGCTTGAAGATCTTGCGGCCACCGATGGTCTCCTGTACCGTCGGCATCTGCTCCGACTCTGCATCCACGACACGCCTGCATCACCAACCGGGTCAGTTAATTATGCTAATTCATTATACAATTAGTGTGTTCATGTGATTAGTCTAGTCAAGATCCAAAGGGTTAACCATGTTTATTTTTCTAACACACCGTCCATGGCAGAGAGGTACTTGTATGTAAAGATAATGAGCCTCCTAAGGTGGGGGACCTGTCGGTCCATCACTCTGTACTCCCTGATACATGGTCATAGCTTTGAGCGCTGTTGAAGCTGAGCCTCAAGAGTCAAGACGGGAAGCAGCAAATTCAAAGGACATAGGAGCAGCGTGGTAGCTAACGTAAATCCTTCAGGAGACGTGCTTCGGCAGCTTATTCCTCTGCGTCCTCGTTGCCCAGCCAACAATTTTGTAGTTCCATCGCTGCTGCACAAAAACCAGGAGAGCTAGCGCGACTCCGACGCCCGGAACCGCTACGGCACCAGCCGCCGAGTAGTAGTAGAGAGCCCCGGGGACAGGTGGCCGGAGGTATCCGTAGACATGCGGCAGCAGCCACGCGGCGGTGACCCCGGCGTAGTACCTCGCCGCGAGAGGCTTGCAGTTGACGCACCAGAGGGCGTTGCCGACGACCTGCGGCAGCAAGAACCACTCCTTCACGGCGCCGACATACCGCTCGGCGACGTCGGCCCACGAGCACATGTTCGACGACGGCATCACCTCGGCTTCCGCGTGGTTCCCCCTGGGCGGCGGCGGAGTCGCCGTCGCCGACGCGCCATGGGTGCTCAGCTGGTGCACGACGAGGACGATGACGAGGCCGCCCAGATACACCGCGAGGCTGCACAGGAGCACCGCGCCGTCCCCCGGCACGCGCCCCGGCTCGAGCGGTGACCGCGCCCGCGCCCGG
The DNA here is from genome assembly GCF_000263155.2 of Setaria italica. Lineage (NCBI taxonomy): Eukaryota > Viridiplantae > Streptophyta > Magnoliopsida > Poales > Poaceae > Setaria > Setaria italica. The sequence goes on along the minus strand of NC_028450.1, from coordinate 1,577,142 downwards.
ACCCTCGACGACCACACCTTGTGCGCGAGCCACGCCGTGAGGAGGAGCGCGGCGAGGGTGAGTGCCCTCACGGCGCACTCCAGGGGGTCGGCGTAGAGCATATAGCTCTGCCTCGGCCACGCCGGCAGCATCTTGGTGTTCGTGACCAGCGTTGCGACGTATCCGAGAGCCTGGACGCCGAGCATGGCGAGGGAGACGTACGGCGCGACCTCGGCGTGGGAGCTGACGTGGCGCAGCTGGCCGACGGCTGCGGCGGCGGTGATCGTCAGCATGGCGACGCAGAGGAGGTTCTCTAAGGTGGTCTCCGTCAGCACGCCCCGCAGGTCGCGGTACAAGAACGGCATCGATCGGAGCTCCGTCGTGGCGAAGTGCAGCGGGTCGTCGTCCTCCCTCGTGCTGGCGACGGAGACCTTCGCCACCGGGTTGACCAGCCACCGCATCGTCGTCGGCGGGTACTCCACCGTCACCTCTATGGAGCAGTCCATCCCGTCTTCGAGGTCTCTGCTCTTGGACAAGACTCGCCATGGGGCATGGACCCTCCGGCAGCCGATCAGGTGCATTCGCCCATCCTCCGGGTTGTACACGCCCTCCACCGACATCACCGGAACTGGACTGAGGTACATCCTGATTGCTGTGAGCTCGGCAGACACGTTCACTACATGATGCTTCCCCATGCCATGGACTCTATCAATTTGTTCCACCGGCATACCGGACCTGTCCTCAAATGGGGGAGAGTAGCTTCCGACGAGGGTGCCAACAGAGAGTATATCGAATTCAATATTGAACGGCTCCTCCTGTATCCAGTTCGGCACAAACGGCAGCTTCGGCGGCACGGATTGGAAGCCGAGATAACCAATGTCTGCAGCGAGGTTGGAGAGGCTCACCAAGTCATCGGCAGCGCCGTCGATCACTGGATAGCTTAGCAGTGACCTCGCGATAAAGTTGTCGCGAAATATCGACGGTCTTCTCCGTCGGAGGAGCTCGCCGGCCCGTTCGACCTTCGTGTAGCGGTACGCCATGGGGACTGCCTCGCCGGCGCGGCCGAACTGGTGCCAGTCCTGTCTAGCGCTCACGCGCTGCTGGAACGACAGCGGGGAGTGGCTGCCATCCGCGGCGGTTATCTCTCCCACAATGATGCTGCGGCGAGTGATGGAGAACACCATGGGGATGTGCAGGGCCACGCGGTGGCGGCACGCCGCCTCCTTGCCGGCGCCGAGGCACGCGGCCATGCTGAGCCGGCCGGTGGACGCGGTCCACGCGCCCTCGGCCGACAGCGTCGCGCCGCTCAGGCCGGCCCGCTTCACCGCCGCGGCCTCGTCCTCCCACGGCGCCACGAACCGGAACACGGCCGAAACCTTCGCCGCCGCAGTGCCGTCCGCGCCGCAACCTGGCTCGCACCGGAGGTCCTGGACCGTGACGGCGGCGCGAGTGAACGCCATGCTCGCGGCCCTGGCGCCGGCGTCGAACGGCCCGGGCCGGCTGCAGAATGCTTCCGTCGAGTTGCAGTTCCAGTTTGGGACGAGAGGCAGGAGGACATAGTCGAAGGAAGTGAATTCGTCTAGGATGTCGCAGAAGCAGGCACCTCTGTACAGCTGCCCGGCAACATCGCCGTCGCCGTCACGGTTGGACGGGTTGCTGCTGCTGCTGCCGGTGGCCTCGAGCTCTTCGTCCGCTGGCCTGAACTGGTACCTGGAGCACGGGCCGTGCCGAGACACCAGCCGGACCTTGTCGAAGTAGGCGCCGTCCGACTCGGCGCTCAGGCTCGTCATCTCGCCACGAATGGCGCGAGTTGTCAGCGTGTGCGCCATCGGGTACCGTAGCACGAGCAGGATGTTGGCGGCTGCCGATGGCGGCTCAATAATGTCGATTGCGCCGCCATTCTTCGCCATGTCCCACAAGTCGGTGCTGTTGCTGCTCCGCAACGGGAGAGCGGAGTTGCCGACCATGCACAACACTCTCTCTCCGCCACCGCCGTCGCTTCCCAGCGACGGTGTCTCGGTATACACGCCCTCGAACAGAGCATGAAATTCTACGACCCCGTGGTCGCGTCGTGTCTCGGTGAAGGTAAGGAGCCCACTCACGTTGAAGGCGCCTCGCCGTTGAGCCTGAACCTGCGTGAGCCTGAACGACGCAAGGGCAGCTGCTTCAGGGCCGGCTGCCTTCCCGGCGCCGGCGAAGCTCCCATGGAACGGGAACAGGGGAGCACGGCCGGCGTCCTGGCTCCAGTCGCCGTCCGTGAATGATAGGTGGCGGATCAGGAGGCCGGCACGGTCGCCGTCGACGCTGAGCTCCCCGGCTGATAAGGAGAGAAGGGGTTGGCAGTGGCGCGTGATTTCGGCGAAGCGGCGGCTGTAGTCGTGAGCGACGGGCGGGCCTGACGACGACGAGCTTGGGTTAAACGATGGGTGGGCGGACGTGGTGACGGAGAGGCATAGCTGGACGTAGGCGAGAATATGAAGGAAGCTGATGACGGTCTTGGCGGCGTCCATCGACATGGCCTTCACCTTCGCTGCAGGAAATTGTAGCGTTCAGTAGGGAGATTGAGACACGTTCGTAGATTAACGAAAGTTTTGAAGTTGTAACTGAGGTGAAGAGGAATTACCTTTGCCTGACACCGTACCTTGATACCTTCAGTGTTCAACAAGGCCAACATATAACTCAGCTGTGGTGGTGGTGGTGGTTCAGTGGTTGTGGGGAGGGTGGCGACTGGCGGCCATGCATCGTCGTACCACTCCAGCAAGAAAGAACTCGACCAAGATGCATGCAATGCAACAGACAAGGCAACTAACCACATGTCCAATGGATCATGTGCACAACTTGATGGATGGATCATGTATGCAAAAGGACAGCTAGTTTCTGACTGTAAATGATTGAACGCGAGCTAACAGGTGGTTGACTCTTAACTAGAGACGAATTTGCCCTTCCATTGCAAAAGTGAACTTTTTTTATTGCATCTCTCAAAGGAATCACATCGTTCGGGGGAAAAAACAGAGAAGAACGTGGAGCAGGCCATCTGGTAGAGCTCTTTTACAGTACAAAATACTAGTGGTATATAGTATCAGATTTGCTATACCTCAAATGCTTGATTTTTAGATTTCTTTTCAGCCTTGGACCATCATCTTACTGACACCAGCTCGCCACAAAGGGCCAGCTATATGTTCAACCAAGCAGCCACACAGTGCATTTCAACACAGATGGCTCATCCGGAATGCATGTAGATGAGACGGATCCCACCCCACATCACAGGAATCCAGTCTTTGACACCACACCTGGCTCATCAACAAGATCTTTACATGAACATATGTCATTCTCAAGCCCTCTGGACGCAGCTGGTAAGACAGGTCGTATAATTTTGCTGGTACGCACATCCCCCCTGACACATTTTTTTTGCTACATTTTGTTGAGCTGCAAAATACTTCTTAAGCTTTACATTTTTTTTCTATGTAATTCAGAGCCCCCAAGAGTCTCCCGAAGTTCAGATTCATGCTGTCAGAAGTTTCCAAGCTGCTTGTAGCACTGTCACTCTAGATGCTGACAAGATGTGCAACGACTCCCACATTTCATGCTTAAAAAATGTCAGCGCATCATGTTCAACCTTGGGAGCTCGTCAAAAGGAAAACATCCACGTCGACCTCGACGAATTATGCAACCCAACTCTTATTTCAGGGATTTCAGCAGCAATACTTGCGTAACCAAGTTTGTCACGCATACACAAGACCTGTTAGCCTATGAGTCTCTTATGTTCTTTGGATATGACCCTCAGTATGCTAGGTAAATTACATCTTCTTTTTTTATTTCCTAATTACCTTGGCATCATTTATATTATCTGCATTTTTTGTTTCGTTTTATTCTCTAATATTTCTGATTTGCAATATGTTTTCATTCCACCAGCAAAGAAGTCATCAACTATGATAATGTACGCGTCACATACAAGCAGCTTGCAACACTGAAGCGCTACAACGAAGAGTCAGTTGACATGTATATCATTAATGCTTTATGTAGAAAATTGTTCAAGGACAAGCGTCCAAAAGATTCTGGACGACATTATTTCTTTTCAACTGTGGGAGTAAGTGTATCAAACCAACCTTTTTTCAAGTCATGTTTTTCTATTTTACCATGCCTGCTTTTTCCCTCGCAAAAATCATGTTTTAAGTTCTAATTCTTATATTATGAATTTTTATCTTTTTTTTATGAAGGACTATCTCATGGAGCATCCATATGAAGGGAACCCATCTTTCCTCCACTACAACTGCATAAAATGCTTTAAACTTGCTAATCAGAGCGACATATTCACCGCATTAGACTATGTATGCAAATACACTTAAAATTGCTTATTGTGTTTTATATCATTTGTTTTATTTTTTCAACACCTAACAGCCTTTACATATTTAACGCAACTGTTTTCCCAATACTTCACGACGATCACTGGTCTGTTTTCGTGGTCGCCATACTTGATGGATACTTCGTTTTTCTAGATTCATTTTTTGAAGAAGATCATCAGTACCAAAAGGATGTCAGGGATTTAGTTGTAAGTTTCTTCAACTCCCCTATCAAGAAACTATAATGCGCGCAAAGCTAGCATGTAGTGATCAGCGATATCTGTTTTCAGTTTTGAGTTGCTCAGGCCTCTTTGCATATTACTGCGTTCTATTTTTACAGTCTATCTTTCTTTTTCATCCCTCCCCATGCATTTTTTGACCTGCTGTTCACTTATCCAGTGAGAACTTATATAATGCTTTTAACAAATAGTATTGTGTTTGATATCTTCTTTTAACAACATTTTTTTTATTCAGTGTGCCTAGTCCCACATTTTTTTGTCACACTTTTTCACGCCATGTGCTGGATCACTAATTCATTTTCAAAGTTCTAAAACTGTCTCACATTTTTTTTCACAGCGCCCATGGTCTTTTTTTTGTTGCTCAGGTTCTTTTTTATGATGTCTTTCATTTCATTATCCCTTTTTTATGCAGATACCAAATTTCTCAAAGCGTGGGACGAATCGATTGGTATAGATTGGAACTTTGACGAGTTTGTCATCCATCACGCAGCTGTCCCCAAGCAGGATACGAAGTTCTTTCAAAAATATGATGATGGGGTATTCGCCATGAAGTTCCTAGAGCTATGGGACCCAAGAATGAATTTGATGCAAAAGTTTTCGTCAGGCAATATAGCGGACATCAGAGTAATATACATCAACGACATGATCTTCAGTCCACACAATAGCAACAAGAAAGGAATGGACACTATCAGCAATCACCAAGCAATGGTAGGTGTTGTTTTTCCTTTTCAATCCAATGCATAATTTTTTTATACCACGTTTTTACCTTTTCTGCAAAAGTACATATATTTATTTTTCCTTTTGTTTTCTTCTATAACACACAGCTCGAGATGAAGCGCACGTCTGGATTCCACCCTGCAAGCTCCATGCCGCTATAAACCCTGATTACTTCCCCCCCCCCCCAAA